>NW_007092582.1:1474-128303 GCF_000164805.1 Carlito syrichta
CTGAAGAACACAAATCACTCTATAAAAAAGATACCTGCACACGTATGTTTATCGCAGCATTGGTCACAATAGCAAGAACCTGGAAACAACCAGGCTGCCCATCAAAAGAGGACTGGATTAAAAAAATGTGGTACATATACACAATGGAATACTACATAGCCATAAAAAAGAACAAAATCATGAATTTCGCAGCAACCTGGATGGAACTTGAGTCTATAATTCTGAGTGACCTCTCACAGAAACAAAGATCTGAGTATCACATGTTCTCACTCATATAATGGACCTTGAACATCCAATGTAATACTATAAGAAAATGATTGACGGTACTGGGAAACTGTGGGGGGGATGGGATTAAAAGTAGCAAATATCTGTCTGGGGAAGGGGAAACACCTCTTATCAACAGGGTGCCTGAATGAAACGTAATTGTACACCTAACCCTTAATTGTACCCCACAAAACCATAATAAAAAATATTGATTTAAAAAAAAAAAGAAAGAAATTATTACCACTCTTTTATTTTCTCTATTCTTTTTAGAACTCTTAATAGTTGAGTTTATGAGGGGGCTTAAAAACAGAGGATTGTTTTTTGGAGCATGGGCTCCTTGTAGTACATGTTCCCCTGCTAGGTAAGTGTTCTAGGAACACATCTGCATCAGTGTACCAGCTAGTGTTTCTGTGAGAGGCTGCGTTCGACTTCAGTGAATTTTTTGGAGATTCTTTCAACACATTTGCCCCATTCATGATGGGTGATTTATGAGTGCATCTGCCCACACTGTGCTCAGTATTCAGAAATTTTGACTGAAAACAGCATAACCCCCGTTCCCCACCCTCCCTATTTGCCTGATCTTGCCCTGAGTGACTTTTTAAAAAATTTCCCCCAGTGAAAGAAGTCCTCATAGGGAAACATTTTGCCAATATGGAAGAAGTGAAACAAAAAATTGCAGAAGCACTAAAAGGCATCAAAATGGATTCATTCAAAAACTGTTTTGAGCCATGAACAAAAATGTTTCCATAGGGGTTTAGCCTCAAATGGAGAGTATTTTGAAGGTGACTGAAGTTTAAACATGTAAGAGTAAACACACAATTTTTAATAAATAAATTCAATTTTGGGGGTCCCGCCTCATTTATGTATGGAAGTACATCTTAATTCTCCTTTTCTCTCAACTATTTTATTATCTACTGTATATTTTAGAGTATTTCCTTGACTTTTTCTTCTGGAGCAGTTAGTCTTCAGCTATTTCCTTTCTATTATGCATCCTTTCATTTTAAACTTTTTCTCTTGCTTTAATTTTTATTGTCTGGCTGTTCTTTCTCTCTCTATCAGTGGAATATCTTTTTCTAACTTCTACATATATCTCACCTGTAATTCTTTCCTTTCCCAACCTTTCCACTAGGTATTAATCATTTTGTTGCCTAGGCCAAGAATTGGTAACAACTAGCTCTTAGTAGATTTTAACTCGCTTAATGTACACCTTCACACTTTAAAATACTTTTATATATAGCCCGATACAAATGTTATGCATTTTCATCAGGTTTTTATTTGTAATGCAAATAATAAATCCCTTGGCAGGATATCTTGAGTAAGAAAAAATATTAGGAACATAATGTTCACTGAATTACACAAATAGATCTTTTAACAAAGAATGTATTCCTCAGGTAGCTAACAACTGAATCACAGAAATTTCTAAGATCTTCACATCTTTTTTTAAATTCACAAAAGGTATGATTTAATTGTACCAAGATGATTAAAAAAAAAAAAGCATATGCTAGCCAGCTGAAAATACGTGCACATAAAACATACAGGAAAAAAGTGGGGGGAAGGAATATATTCAATATAGTCATGACAGAATATATCTATCTATATCATTCTAGCTAGTGCATGGTGCTTCTTTTAGAACTGATGACAACATTGTTTTAAGCCAGACTTATTTTATACCCCATCTTTTAGAAATATTATACACTTTAAATAAACATAGATTTACACATTTTCCAGAAAAGTAGAGTTCAGTTTTGAAGAGTTGTTTTTAGATACCTAATTATTATGCATTAATTACAAATCCCATTTAAACTGCTTAGATTGAAAGTGATATTTATTTTTACCCTAAGCATTAGATTTATATGCCTTGTTACAAACTTAGCTGCCCAGAGATATTTTAAAGCAGAAACACATCAAGCAGCTGAGTTATTTTCCAAGGCACCCTTGCCAAACAGCATTTTGAATACATAGCAGACAATATCAGTAGCATTTTAATAGTTTTACTGCTTACTTTGTTCTGAAGAACCAACAGTTAGAATAATGCCAGTAGTTCTAGCTCAATAAGTGAATTGCAAGAATATGTTTGACACTGCTACACAATAAAGATCAACAAAATTAACCTTTCTAATGGAACTGTCATAGATAATTTTATTGATAAAGCAATATGAAAGTTTTCACGAGATTACATCAAATATATTTTATTTCTTGCATTTTAATGTTCTTATTAAACGGAGAAAAAAATTGTGATAAAGAAGACATAAATGTAATAGATTTATAGACAAAGAAAACTTTGCCCCATTTCAAATGTATCCTCTGGGCCTGAGAATCTGGCCATAGACTAGAAATCTGTAGAATGTTCTTGGAGTCCTCACTTAGTGCTTGGGTCTAAGAAACCTGTAGAATCCACAGCCTAGTAGTTGCTAGAAGCACATGGTAGGTTTCTTCTAAATGGGTCAAGTTACCACTGCCCTGGTCAGAACCAGAGAAGAATGAAGCCACATTGGGTCCTGGCCTGGTAGCTTTGTCATATAGATACTTTGTGTATACTTCCTTAGAAGGGAAGAAGGAGCTGTAGAAATCATAGATGGTAGAGAAGAAATAAAATGTGTTTCCTGTCGTTAAAAAGGAAAATTGCCCTTGAGATTCCCTTGTAATAGAAAAAGCTTCCTCCTTCCCAGAACATGGCTAGAGGTACTTGCAGCTTTTGATAAATTTGGCTTTCTGATATCCTTCCAGTGAAAGTGTATGGGCCCACCAGAGATGCAGGCCTTCTGGCAAACCCATTTCTTTTCCAGATACAGTATCCTCCTTATTCCTCCTACGACCTATGATCTTCTCCTGCCAACTTGTATGAATGCCTTCACTCAGGGAATAAGAATAAGAACCAGATGAACTCACACTGTACTTGGTGACATACCCCAATTCCTCCCATGTCAAGGCCCTGGCCCACCTTCCTTAATGAACTTGGCTTATCCCATGTTTCTCTACACCCAGCGTGAACTCAATCTCTGCAAGTACATCTATCCATGTCCTGGGAAAAAAGATGCCCTTTCTATTGCAAGAGAATTCCAAGGGCAATTTTCTTTTCTAACAACAGGAAACACTTTTTATTTCTTCTCTGTTTTTTCTAGCTCATTCTCGCCATCCAAAGAAGTATATACGAAGTATCTCTGCGACAACACCCTCAGGCCAGGACCCAATGTGGCGTCATTCATCCCTGCTACATCCAGGGCAGTGGTGACTTAACCTGTCTGGACAATAGTGGCAGCTTGTAGGTCTTCTACCTAATTTCAACCTGTGAACTGTCATTTTAGTTTTAACTTGACACCCAAGATTCTGACCGTCTTTCTGCCCACTGGACCTTCATGCTAGTTTCACCACAGCTATGATCTTTGGTTCATATATTGTGCTAATGATCTTGCTCTATTGATTTGTCACCTCTTTTAGCCTGTCATGCCCTGTAGTCACACATACTAATAACAATCTTAGTTTTAAATGCTTCATTTGGAAGAAAAACATATCACATCTCCATTTGAGCTCTTATAAATTATAACAGAGCCACAAAAATAGGCACTTTCTTTCTTTTTTTTTTTTTTTTTTTTTGCGACCCATGCTGAAATGCAGTGGCACAGTCATGGCTCACTGCAGTCTCAAACTCCTAGTCTCAAGTGATCCTCCCGCCTCAGCCTCCCAAAGTGCTGGGATTACAGGTATGAGCCACTGTGTCTAGCTAAGAAGAAGCACATTTCGGAGAAATACTGCAGTAGGAAGAGATCATTCTGGGGTAAATGTCAACAGAGCGTTAGTGATATTTATTGAGACATTGGTTGAAATCATTTAAGTTACAAGATCAGTGTGTGTATACACTAATTGTGAGAAGAAAGGGAGTTTAAAGAAAGCATGCTTCCAAGATAAACCAAAAAGTTCAGGCCAAAATGAGGAAAAAAAGCTAAGCATGTAATTTGACCTTGAATAGATTCAAGGAAGGATCAAAGGAGGGATTAAGAAATGGTTGGAAAGAAGATTATATAAATGGACAATAATACATGAAATAAACCTCAACATTCTTAGACCTTAGGAAAATGCAAATCAAAACCACAATGAGATATTACTTCACATGCATTAGGATGGCTATAATCAAACAAGTGTTAGTGTGAAGAAATTAGAACCCTCATACACTGAGGTTGGGAAAGGAAATGGTACTTTGGAAAATAGTACCCCAAAGCGTTAAGCACAAATTTCCTTAGCAATTCCACTGCTAGGTATCTACCCAAGAGAACTGACCACATATGTCCACAAAAAACTTGTACATAAATATTCATAGCTGCATTATTATTATTATTATTATTATTATTATTATTATTATTATTATGAGTCGAAGTCTCACTCTGTCACCTAGGCTGGAGTGTAGTGGCACACTGCTCATGGCCACCCGCACCTCCACCTGCTGGGCTCAGGCAATCCTTCCACTTCAGTCTTCCAAGTAACTGGAATTAAAGGCATGCACGACTATGCCCAGCTAATCTTTCTAGATTTATTGTAGAGATGAGGTCTCACCAAGTTGCCCAGGTGGCTGCATTATTTATAATACCCTCAAACTGAAAATAATCCAAAGCTCACCAACTGATGAATGAATAACATGTGTATAGCCATGCAGTGAAATATTACTCAGCCATAAAAAGGAATGAAGTACTGAAACATGCTACAATATGAATGAACCTTGAAAACTGTATGCTAAGTTAAAGAAAACAGACACAAAAGTCTACATAGTATATGATTCCATCTATATAATATGTCCAGAATAGGCAAATCCACAGGGACAGCATGTAGATTAATGGTTGCAGGGTGGGGACTGGATGAAGAATTATTACTAATTGATATGGGATTTTTTTTTTTTTTTTGAGTTGGAGTCTCACTCTGTCACCCAGACTGGAGTGCAGTGGCTGCTCCCGGCCACCACAGCCTCGATCTGGGCTCCGGTGATCCTTCCGCCTCAGCCTTCCAAGTAGCCAAAACTACAGGCGCACACTGCCACACCCGGCTAACTTTTTTATTTTTATTGTAGAGATGAGGTCTCGCCAAGTTGCCCAGGCGGGTCTCGGACCCACGGGCTCAGGCAGTCCACTCACCTCAGCCTCCCAAAGAGCGGGATTACAGACTGAGCCACCAAGTCCGTCCGCGATTTTTTTTTAAGGGTCGAATTTTCTAGAACTACATAGTGGTGGCGATAGTTGTACAATTCTGTTAATATGCCAACACCATTGAATTGTATTGCTTTAAAAAAAACTAAATAAAAGTAAACTAAAAAAAAGAGAAAAAAAGGAAAAATGGTGGAAACTGCCAGGAAATTCAGGCACAAGTTAGTCACAATATAGTAGGTAAATGAATTCCTGAATAGATAAAATTGCTTATTAATATTAAATATATCCAAAAATATGCAAAATATGGAAGGCAACTCTCTAAAATAAGACCAGGAAAATTGAATCCGTCACCCCATGAAACCAGTCTGGAGGTGTTTGTAGTGCTACTGGGAAGACTCAGGTAAAGCTTTTCCACTGAATCCCCTCTTGGTAGACCCTTTGTGACTGCCTTATCTACCAATGACTGAATAAAACACATAGTAAGGAGAACTAAGTGCCATGCAGTACTACCTACAAATCTAAGTACTGAGAGCCACTTCCATTTTTCACAAAGCCTGCCTGGTTATTTTGGTCAATTGACCAAGCATTCAAAAGGTATGTGAAGGTCATAAATAATAAGGTGAGGGAGCTAAACTACAGTGATGCTTGAAAGACTGGCAAGTCCATCAGGAGATCTGAAGCCCTTAGATGTGGTTATGCTAGCTGATCACAGGGCTTTCATCAGGAATAGAATTACAAAGAGACTCTATAGGAAGCACAATGTTTTGTTTTACAAATAAACCCCATGGAGAATCATCTTGGCATGAGACAACATTAGGTCAAACATTACTAGGCAAAAGTTACCATTTTCCTAGAAGCTGAAGAAGAACCCCTACATGTCCTTCCAGGAATATTTTCAAAGTCTATGTGTTTTGGCCCTAGGTTTGTTTGCCTTCATCAATATGTAGAAGTTGGAGATTTTATGTGTGTTTATACATATGCATGGACTGTCAGCCTCATGCACGCAATGGGCTGGAGCAACTACCTTTGTGATGTGTGTCAAGAAATGTTGGGAAAGTTCCTGCATCCACGTGAGGGGTTTTGACTATGTCTCTCTTCTCGTATCCCTCTTCCAACCCTGGACTCAATCTGTCCTATAAAAGAAGACTGATCTTTCAAAGACATGGCCTTGTATAAAGAGAATAAGCTAATCCTCACTGAGTGTTAACACGTGGCAAGCACTGTTCTAGTCTAAGGTTATTTTCATCTTGTCCTAACTTTAGCACTCACCAAGACCTAGTATTTAAAATAGCCACAGAAATGCAAAGAATATCTAGTTCTGGACCAAGATCGAACAGATGGACTCCTCCTGCTAAGTATAGCCAAACTCTGGACAATATACATAAAACAAATGTAGGAGACTCTGAAAGATGGAGAGAAGAGGCAGAACTTGGGACCAACAGGGTGATAATTTCCCTGGTTGTTGTTTTTTTTTCTGCCTCACATATTTCAGCCTGAGTCCAAGAGAAGCCAGCAACCCAGAAATGCCAACAGGAGCAGATATAATTTAAAAAATAAAAATAAAAAGCCTGTCTCTCTTACTTTTTCCAAGAAAGAAAGAAAGAAAGAAAGAAAGAAAGAGAGAAAAAGAGAGAGAAAGAAAGGGGCAATCTAATGACAGAAAGACAATAATTGTTCTATTCCAACTAATCACCACAAACAAAGCCAAGGCCTCATCTCTTCCTCTGTCACCAAAGGTTAAAGTGGAAGCCTAGATTTCTACCCTCACGCCACAGTAATGAGGTATTCCTGTCTTGGGCAGTGTCAGAGGAGATTGGGTAGGGAGCCAAGACTTTCATCCCTGGCTAGTGGGAATGAGTCCTTTTCGTGAAGAATCAGGAACTCTTGATTCCTGTGACAATGTCAATGAATGACACAAACTGTATGCTGAACAAAGGAAAGTTGATGCAAAGAGTACATAATATACTCACTTATATTTAAAAATATAAAAGTAATGCAAAGTGATAGAAATTAAAACTGTGCTTACCTTTGAGAGGTAGGGAATTACTAGATTGAGTATGAGGGGAAATAAAACAATAGAAGGATGCCTGGAATATTCAGTGGAAGCTCTTTCCCTAGTCTTTACTCAATATGAAGTACTCTGTGATGTGAAAGAAATATCCTGCACGTTGATTGGTGAGTATATATTGCCAAATCTCCAAACTGTATACTTGATATCTTTGCATTTCATTCTGTAAGTTTTATCTCAATTTTTTAAAGAGTATGATTATAGTAAGCAATAACTCTATGGAAGTCGTTGTTCTAATCTATGATTTTCAAAGTAGAACATAAGTAATGAATATTTGTGAGTGTTAATTTATTTCTCTCTTCAAGTGTAGATTATGTTGCAAATTTCATATGGTACAGCAAATTTAGGATCAATATTTGCTCTTCTAAATTTTTATATATGGAAACAAACTCCTGTATTTAATAAAATATTTATATCAAAACCATATATATTTGAATGGACTTTTTTTTTTTAAAGAACCAAACATTTTCTTTTTAGAAAAATAAATTTTTATTCTTGCTTTTTTATTACACACATAGAGATATTTTCTCATTAAAGTAATTTCAGAGAGATGTTTAAGACAATAATTTATACCTGCTGGGGACTGAGTTTCTTCTAAATTGCAATTTCTTCTAAATTGCTTTACTGCCCAGCATGCAATAACGAGGTTGACTCATTCCCTGTGGCCAGCTGTATTATCAGAGATGGTCACAACAATATCTCCCCTCTCACCTGGGCTTCAGCAATATGACCTTGCCACTCCTTTATCGAAACCTAGAGTATAAATTGCCTTCCAGTGAACTTAGGATGGCTGCAGTGACTTACTTATAACCAATGAAATGTGTGGAAGTGATGCTGTGGGACTTCCAACTGAAGGTGATGACCTTTGCAGCTTCTGCCTTGGTCTCTTGGAATATCTGCTGTCTGGATGCTCCTGCTAAGAACTTAGTGCCATGCTGTGAGAAGCCAGAGGCACATGTGTGGGCACTCCAATGGGAAATCCAAGTTGAGCCTATCCTGTGAGTCATCCCATTCCAGGCATTAGACTTGTGGGGGAAGAAGCTTCCAAATGATTCCAGCCCCCATTCATTCAAGTCTTTCTCAGTAAGAACCAGCCATTGTAAAGCAGACACAAGTCATGTGATTACACAGAATCTGTAAGCCTAATATAACGGTTGTTGATTTACTCCAAGCTTTGGGACAGTTTGTTAGATAAAGAAGTGTTCCTTCAATTTGCTTAATTGCAAGAAAGTGATCATATGGCATTGACTCATTCCCTAACACAGATTATCATTACTTCCAACTATATTAACCTGAAGAAAATAGAAGCATCTGAACTGTGGTCTAACTTTTTGGTTAACTCGGGTCCCACTTTACCAATAGAGTTATCCTTCTTCCAAAGTTTACTCTTAGTGGTTCCGATGACATTCATCTGACTATATCTTGCCCTAGTGTGTGTTAAAAAGAGCAGACAAGCTATGGGAGTCTTCTCCCTTGGTGTTTAAACCCCAGCTTTGCCACACACCATCTGGTGCTCTTGGGTGGTATTTTGAGCATTGCCGATAACATCGACATACAGAAACATTATTCATAAGGACCCTTGAAATTATTTGAAATAATGATTAAAGTACAGTGCTTGATTCAGTATACAAGTCCCCGAGTTTACAATCATTGTTATTAGATACACTCCTTCACACGGAGCATTAGTTTATCAGTAAACTGATTAAAAGTTTGCTTTCCTCCTCTACACTAGGACTGTTCTATTTCCTATGTGCAAACATAGGGTGTTTGGCATCTCAATTGCTGGTGGTCCTTTAGTCATATAATTGAGGTGCCTGTAAGATTCCACATCATGATTCAGTGGAAGCTCTTTCTTTCCTAAGTCTTTAGAACAGCTACTCTAGTATAGAAAGTCTTTGAAAAATGTCATCTGGAATTCCCAGGGAAATGCTTCTCCACATCTCTTATCCTATATATCAGGGGACCCCAATCCCCAGGACCACGGACTAGTCTGTGACCTGTTAGGAACTGGGCCGCACAGCAGAGGGGAGTGAGGGCAAGAGAACAAAGCTTCATCTGTATTTACAGCCTCTCCTCATTGCTCACATTACTGCCTAAACTCCTTTCTGTGAGATCAGCAGCGGCATTAGATTCTCATAGGAGCACAAACCCTACTGTGAACTCTACATGTGAGGGATCTAGGTTGTATGCTCCTTATAAGAATCTAATACCTGATCATCTAAGTTGGAGTTGAGGCAGTGATGCCAGCACTGAGGAGTGACTGCAAATACAGATTAACATTAGCAGTCAGATTTGATCATATTCTGCCACCCTTCCACCGGTTTGTGGAAAAACTGTCTTCCATGAAACTGGTCCCTAATGCCAAAGATTGAGGACTGCTGCTATATCTCATTAAAAAGCCTAACAACTGTTTTCCAACTAACATGCTATGTTCTCAATTAATAGAAACAATCTTTAAAAAAAAAAAAGGCCTTGGCAGTCATTGAATGAATTACTTCAAAGGCAAATTAATATGTAAATTACTGGACAGTATTCATTCCATCATATAGGAGCATTTCAAAATTAGTTTCAGAAAAAGGGCACTCCATAATAAACTTTTAATTTCAAGAGTTGCAAAAGGTAAGGACTGAAAACTATAATAAGCCAGGTACCATGTCATCTCTGATATACTACAACACTTCTTTATGAGCACATTACAATTCGAAGAGCTAATAATAAAAAGAAGTGATGCTGAGATGATGAATTGATGCCATGCAATTAGACCTATTAGAATTCACAAGCGTCGACAGGCAATAATCAAACCCTTTTCATGTGGCCCATTGCAATTATCTTTGCACTTAAGAATCAACAAAGCACATAATGACTTGCACTCGATTAAAGAATTCATGAGAAATGGAATTTTAATTAGTGTATAGAAAATTTGGACCATTTATTACTTTATAGGACAACAAATTGTGAAAACTAGTTGAGAAGTTAAAAACAACCAGGAGTGATAGATACTTGGTCTCCTCCTGGTAAGGAACTTAGACAATGAAAATTTCTGAGTTCCCCTCCTCCTTCTTGAAATGATGATTAATAAAGTAAAACTTCCTACTGGGAAAGGAAGCAGTAAGTAGATTGTTGATATCATGGTTGATTGATAAACAGACATTAAATTCATTCCTAATTTTGACTTTCCTAAACCACAATATTTCGTACTATTCACACCCACACATACACACAAACGTATTCACTCGTGCACATCCTCCAGCAGAATCAATGAATACTGATTAATTACTGTCTGGGTGTAAAAATAAAGTATATATCCTTAGAAGAAGTAAGATTATCAATTCCATATGTGATTTTTAAAAATTCAGTGAGTGAAGATTATGCTTACTAAATCTGCAATTTTTTGTTAATTATGAAAAGCTGCTGTGTAATGGCTGTTTGTTTTGAATAATGTTTATTCATAACACACATTCTCTTTTAATGCACTTGACCTTGGGCAAGAAGATTAAATTATCTTAGTTTAGTGTATCTCAGATATAAATAATAGACTTTGGCAGTTAACACATAAGTTAATGGAAATTCATTTTTATCCAAAGTTTCCTGGATATGAGTAAAAGGTACCATGTTTATAAATAGAAAATGTCAAATGTCACTTTGCAATGCAGTCAATTTAATAGCATATTTCCCATGCCCAATTTATCATCTGAAAGTAGTCTAAAATACAAATAGTCAAAGAAATATCCATAATCACTGCTGCACTCAGTGAATAAATGGAAACAAAACAAAGATGGAATACAATGGCCCTTCCCACTCAGTTCATAAAACAACCAGGAAAGGAAATCAATATTTATGAAAATAAATCATCGATTCAATCCCCAAACAAAGCCAAACTGTACATGAACAATTCTATAAGTTGTTATCTGCCTCTCTTTAAAAATCTTATTTACTTTGCTGTTTAAAATTATGCTAATTTGAAATGTAAGATTTGAGTGTCTAAAACGTGGAATGTATTTGAATAAAGATTTACCCATTGTGGCATCAGATATTTTAAAAGTTTGTGACAACTTGAAAAATCAAGTGTGTTGCTACTATAGCAAGAAATTAACAAGTTCCCACCCCAACACCAACAAATAATTTGTGGTAGGTATTAAAGTTCTCCCCCTCTATTTATTTTCTCTTCTTCCTTTTAATATTTGGCTAAGTTAATTATTGCTAGGAATGAAATATTACATTTCCTAGTAGTCCATGCCAGTAGATGTGATCATGTGACTAAGTGTTTCACAGAACCTCTGTAATGATAGATTCACATTCTAGCCTGCAAGGTGGTCAGATCTGGTGTGCCTGGTCAGTCAGGTGAAGGTCGTTTACTGATAAGAAAGATGCTTACCCTATTTTAATTTAGACTTATTTGAAAGAAACTTCTATCTATGTCTAAACTTCACTAAATAACCCGCCTCAATAAGCGACACATATTATTGTCTAATGTACTTGTTGGCTTAATGTATAACTGTTAAATGTTTACCCAAAAGCATGAGACCTCCATTTATACTCTTATTCTGGATCCTACAGATGTTAGGGGAGACATGGCCAAAAGAGTTAAAAATGTATGTGTCAAATCAAAAAGGGATCCCTCTGCTTGGTAGTCAAAGCACATGAGGGGAAGGGGGCACTGATAATTTGTCCCATTTCATAAGTAATAAAACCAAGTCCTATGCCAGAGATCACAGTCCTTTTCTAGATAGTTTAAGACACTTTTCACCAAGTCATGTTTCATCTCACCATAATTAACTTTTGTTTTATGTCAGAGATGCAGAAAGTTCAAGTGCTTCTAAACGAGTGCTACTCAAATTATGGTCTTTAAATCAGTAGCATCTGCACCACCTAGGAGCTTGTTAGGTTTGCAGAATCTTGGGGCCCCATCCTAAAACTGCTACCTCCGAATCTCTGGGAGGAGGGACAGGAGTCTACCTTTAAAGAGATCTTTAGTGAATTCTTTGGGCGCTCCCAGTAAATCATGTTTTTCCTTATAACTCCTTGTTATTCAAAGTGTGGTCCATGGACTAGCAGCAGGGGCATCTTCTGAGAGCTTGTTAGAAATGCTCAATCTCAGGCTCCACCACACCTCCTGCATCAGAATGTGCATTTTAACAAGATCTCCAGGGAACCTGCATAAACACGAATGTCTGAGCACACCTGCAGCTTAAACAAATACCTGTTAGATTGCATACAGTGAGATCTCATAGATCTAGTCTCTGAACTACAAATGAGGGCCATGCCTTGAGCCATTTTATAACTTTTTATCAGAGAGTGTTTAAATAAACTGTAAAGAGTGCTAACAAATAGCACAAACCTGAGTTCCTACTGACTCCCTTACTTAGTATGGTTTCAGTTAATATCATGTTACAAACATGTCTAAAAACCATATGCCAACTTTACAATGCAAATTATATACATTTTAAGTTTGTTCAGAGAGTGGCACATATTGCTTAGACATTCAAAAATTTACATGTTATAAAACCTACTGGTGAATAAGACAGTCTTTTAAAAGTTCCAACAGACCCTGTAGTCTGCTACTAACAATGTTTTGATCTTTTCTCACCTTTACCCCACCAAAAAAAAAATGTGTTAATTGGGTGAGAGGGTCAGACATCGCAAAGAAAACCAGATGGAAAAGTAAGAGTATGGCAATTTGATCTAAAGGAAGGCAATTGGGTATATAATCATCAAAATAGTATGTGAGGTTGCAGCATTTAAATCAGGCACTACTGAATCCCAGAGTAAAAGAGAAAAAAGAAAGACAAGCCATCTGAAACCATGTTAAGTTCATTTTTTCCTTCAACATCATCAGACTTGTGATCCAGTATGACAGTGAAAAAAGGTTTTAGTTGAAACTAGGAAAGTCACATTTCAGAGGCTCAAATAAATTTGGAGGCAGGTTTTTGATAAGAAAAGAATTTTTCTCCTTTTATTTTTAATGATTCCTTACTCAACTAAATGTTTTAGTGTTTAGACTTAAAAATAAATAACGAGTTGGCATCATTACAGATGACATTTCCAGAACTCTGTTTTTCAACTTGACTTTCTACTGCATGCCCTTCACATTTTTGTCCCTTGATGTCAGTGAGGGTAATGATCAGGTGGCTACAGGCTACTCAACGGGTCATAGCTACTTCCTTTTCTGATAAATGCCATAACAACTGTTTCTATCTTATTTTGATAACACACAGATGCATAATTAAAATAATTCAACAAACTTTAAGACAGTGATAAGTAAAATAGAAAATATGAGTGAATATAACAAGGGATTCATATATTAATCCATAAAATGCTCATGAAAATTAATAGAAAATCTTTCTCTAATAGATACTTGATAAAATGTTAATTATAATATTAGTAACAATTATAACAAAATCATTTAATAACTATTTCCTGTTGCCAGGAATTGTACTAAGTGTTATGCTTACTTTATCTTACTTAAGTCTTACAACAAGTTACTATTATTAAGCTCATTTTACAAATGAGAAAACTGAAACTCTGAGAGGAGTTTTGGGGTGACACACACACAAACATGCATGGACACAGGGCAGATTAAAGCTGCATCTGTCCAGCTGCCACTATTTAAAAGAGCATGAATGGTATGCAAAAAAAAAAAAGAAAAGTCCAGATGCTAATTCACATTTTACAAAATGCTCAACCAAGTCCACTATTCAATGATATTAAGGTTAAAACAACTATTAGAAAAGATGGAACAAAGTATGAAACTCAGTCAGGAGCTATGAGATAGGCACTCTGGTGAGATTACATATTAAGAGTCTTAGACATGCTCTTAGTCTCAGTCAAGGGCTATGAGATAGGCACTCTGGTGGGATTACATATTAAGAGTCTTAGACATGCTCCTAGTCTCCAACATATTCCTATACTTTGGGGAGTCTATTCTATTGAAATCATGTTAAAAATGCAAATAGTGGGATTCATAAAAACTGTCTTTTCTACCCAAAAGAGAAAATTGGAAAAAAAAATGAACTGCCAACAACAAGAAAACAGTTAAATGAATTATGGTACATTAACCCAAAAGAATGTTACACCACCTTTAAATGGTAACTGTGAGAACATTGACACAGGATAATACTGAGGATACAGTATTTATTAAAAATGTGAAGACAAGCAATTGTATACATAGTATCTCTAGTATACAAACATAAGTGAATGGAAAAAAGTAAGAAAAATGCCAAATGTCAAGTGTTAACAGTGATTATCTCTGGGCAGTGAATTTATGACTAATTTTTGTTTTTTTCCCCGTGTTTTCTAAAAAATATATTAACTTGGAACTGACTTGTCTGCAAGGTTTATAATTCAACAATAAGAACAATTGACTTAACTTTTGAAAACTGGATACTTCTTAACATGATCACAGAAAAAATAAATTTCAAAAAACTATCATTTTGATTACATAGTAATTTATGGGGATTAAAAAAACACTGACTTAGAGGACCTGATCTGCATTAGGTCTAAACTCTATAAACCTTGGCTTTGAGTCATAGAGTCAATCGTGCTGTGGGTAGTCTGACTCCTATGCCCTTAAATGCTGGGCCAGGCTCATCTCCCTCACTACAACAAAAACATGATGTATATTTTAAATATTTCATTATCTTCTAATGGAATTAGTTTCTTCATTTGGGTGTCATTTTTATTGTGAATATCAATATCAAACTTTGAGAGAAAAGCCCTTCATGGATAAGTGACAAGCCAATTGTAAAAAATATTGTAAAAAATAAGGGAACCTTCTTGAAGAAGAAGAAGAGGAAGAGGAAGAAGATGATAATGGTAGTTACTCAATCGAGGAAAACAGGACAGGGAAGCCCACCAGAACATGCAAAGGAAAAACCAGAAATCAGAAGTAATACAAATTGAGAACCTTCTAACAGGGAGCAAAACACACACATGTGTGAGCTGGCTGACTGGGTCCTCTCCTGCCTACTGAATTTCCTAAAAATATGTTCTTTGGATACCTGAGCCCTGGAGGCCTCACATTTCAAAGGCTTCTTACTTTCTTTCCCAGATTCCTCAAAATGTGACAAATATATCTCAGGTACAGCCTGAGTCCCTCACCTCCTTCTATGATGGTGGCACACCTCTCATGGACAGGACTTGGGCATCACAAGGCAGAGAAAGAGGTAGAGGAATAATTATGAGATGGGTCTGTGGGTTTCAAGTGAACATTGCACCTTCTTCACAGTTTTCCCCTCTGCACAGTTCTGGTCACCAATGAAACACAATTTAAAAACCACTGTTAGAAAACATATCCCAAACTTGGAAATAGGTAAGAGTGTTCTTAATATTGTAGGTGTAGGCTTGATTTACTACTGACTGGACTATTTCATAACTCTTAGAGCTCAGAAATAATTCAATCAATTTCTGACCCGTAGAGGTTCAAATTATTTCTCTCCAATGGAAGGAACAATACCAAAGATTATGGTTTATGGCCCTATAAGGCATTAATCAGTTTTGTATCTATCTCAGAAATCTTATTCTAATATCTCTTGTAAAATTGTCATATATCATAGCTCTTCAAATGCTTTTTAGACTGCTTGTAACAGCTTACTATCTTCCTCATTAGTTAATAAGCTAAATAAAATATTTGATATGCATGCATGCTATATTTTATGCCATCTTTTAAATTTTCTGAAAACTATTCTTTAACATCACAAAAGTCTACATTGAAAAACATCCAAAAAAATAATTGGCTTGTATTCTTAAAAATTCTAAGATTATGAAAGAGAAAAAAAGACTGAGGAATTGTGACATTTTGAAGGAGGCTAGTGGGACATGACAGCCAAATGCAAACAATATTTCTTGATTGAATCTTGGGTCAGAAAAGGTTTTTTTGTTGTTTTTTTCTTTCATTATGACAGAAATTAGTGGAAAAAATAGTAACACTAAAATTCACAGATTAGATAATAGAATTTAATCAAAGTTAATTTCATGGTACTATGATTATGTAATAGATTGGTCTTTACAAAATATATTCTAAAATGTTTAAGGATAAAGAGCCCCAATTCTGCAAGTTACCACAAATAATTCAGAAATTAATACTTTGCAAATATTATTGACAAATGATGGCATGATTTTAAAAGCATGGCAAAGTTAGCAGTTGTGAAATTAGTGGAGGGTGCATGGAAAATCTTTGTACTATTTTTACAATTTTTTATGTCTATGATTATTTCAAAGTAAAATATTAAACATAATGCCACATAATCAAGAATCAAAGAATGCATAAAATCATGTTATCAAGGTCCTCAATAAGATCACTAATAAACCCTATGGTTTGTTTAGCACTTTATGGTTGACAAAATTATTTTTCCTGTATTATCTGGCAGGTTTCATGGTTTAAAACAATTTTATTTTCTTCAAATGAAGTTGGAAAGTGTCAGCAACTGTCATCTGCTTACTAATCCAGTGACTTTGCCACTACTTGAGGCTGCTTTTTACTCTAAACACTGGATTAGAGGTTTTCCAACTTCTTGGGGCTGTGTGAGTAGGAGAATGCAGGAATGACAGTGGGAATGTTGGGATGAGAAGATGGGGGTGGCAGTCAGTGTCTATGATGGTAGTTCATTTACTGACAATAGCCACTGTATCTCAGCTACCATTCTTTTCTCTGAAGCCTATCTGGTACATTTCAAGCAGAAAGAACTATGGGCAGAAGCAATGAGGCTCTATCAGCCAAGTTAATTTTATGCAGATTTTGGAAGACCTTCTGTTAAAGTAATACTCTAATACGTATTTCTGTGGACTCAGGAAAACCACAAGACAAGTCAGAGAAAATCAAAAGAGGAAAGTGAAAAGAGAGAAGATGGAAGGAAACTAAACAAACAGGCAGATCCACAGTTCGTTGTATCTCAGATTTGCTCCTTCAACTCCACTGTCTTTCCACCAGGCCGTGAGAACAACACAAGGCTGACAGCTCTGTCCCTGTTAATAAAGACTCGGAAATAGCTTAGCAGTGTGTTTTGACACCAAAAATTCACTGTGGAGTTAGAGACCAGTTTGTTAGGAACGTTGCAAACTATAAAAATCTAAAAGGTTTTTAAATATTAATAGCACTTGAATGGTTTTCTCCCAGATGGCCACACAGCTGACTACAGTTCTCTCTTAGAACCCTCTGCTGTTTATCCTCTAAATGTCCCCAATATAAAACAGTTTTAATCTTTTGTTGCTGCTGTAAAACTTGATCTACTGTGGAACAACATAATTAAGTGTCAGTGCCTGGATGTATGGAGTGAGAAACAGACAGAATAATCCTGGATGTATGTCACTAATAATGCAGTTTATGGCTCAGTGATAATGGGTTTCCTGATTATTAGCAGGGCGCCTGGCACTGGAGGCTGCTTAGCTTGAAGCCCAGGTGTGTGGACATGCCAGGTTGCAGAGGTGGTGCCGGAAGGAGCACATGAGCTGCGCCCTCTACCGATCTTTTCTAGTCCATTTATCTGTTAAAGACCTGTCACTTATGGTTCAATTTCCATGTGAAATCAACTAGAAAGGAACAACAGTGTGATTTGAAAGATCTGATGTTCTCCTGTCCTTGTTCTCGTGAAAGTTATGAAAAGATTGTGAATTGTGATGTAATTAACAAAAAACTACTGCCTAGATGTTATGGTTTTCTAGCAATGCTGGAAGGCAAACCCAGAAACTGATCCAAGTTTTACGTGCATACAATGAGAGTTATGAAGAGGACGGAGGAAGCAAAGAGGAAGAAGAGAAGACAGAGGAGCCAGAAAAGAGGAAGAATGAGAAAGGCAGGAAGGAAAAGAATGAGGAGTTGAAAGAAGTGAGTGAGAGAGGGAATACTTTAAGAATAAGGAGAAGGAGGAATGAACAAGAGGAGGTTGCTGCGTGACTTAAATGCTTCATGAATCAGGCAAAGTTTCACCTCTTCCTGTATCATCCTTGAGCCAGGACTTCATCTCTCTTGTGCAATGTTCAAAAGGGCATAACCAACATTTACCTAATTTATTCTCTTTTTCTCCATTTTCATAGCTGATGAAACATATTTCTAATGGGAAGAGGATTTTTTTCTTTAGACAGATGGGATGGCCTATGTCCTGCCATGCTGGAACTTACTTTTCTGCATAAGGTGACTTTGTATATGGCTGCTTTGATCCTTTTTCAGCTGGTCATCTCATGGATTACATCTCCAAGAGCAGGCTTCTTTCAAGTTTATCAGAATGAAGGGAGAGGGTTGTGGTGCAACACACAGTATTGGCTGCCCTATACCATACCCCGTTGGCCCACCTCTTGACTTAGACAGTTCCCTGCATTTTAATGGCTTCCAACTTCAAATATGGGAGGGCTGTCAGCTTTTCTGTCTTTGGACTTTCTTGGAAGCCTTGGGCATAGCTTGTGTGTCTGAGTTCATCCCAGAAGTGCATGGATGTGAATGTCCCTACAGGAAACTTTCGATCATTAGGGCCTGTGACTCAGTGGATAAGTATTCCTGCCTCACGTTCTTTGTAGGAACAGTTCCAAGATGTTTTCTACATAATGACCCAGAGAAACCGCAGTAGAAATGAGCTCTAGGTTTCACTGTCTCACTCTCTCCATTTCTTCACTTTTGTTTTCTGAGATCACATCCCAAATATGTGTCGTGAGCTAACTAATTTTTTTTTCTATATTCTTGACGCTTTGGCATCTGGGGCCTTGCTGACTGAAGAGAGACTGCCACTCCCAGGCCTGGCCTGCTATCCTTAAAGATAGCAAATGTGTCCTGGGAAGCATACCTTTCATGTGCAAACCAACCAATTCAGATCCCAGACACTGAACCACCTCCTCTCTTTGAGTTTTTTTGTTTTTCTGTTTGTTTGTTTACTTTCTTTTATTATAAAGATGTGGTGTACAAGGTAGGATTAGATACATTAGTAACGTATATGCAGGTGATGCTTGGGCCACCAACGGGTCCTCACTTCCCCTGGATTAGGATCAGGTAGCCTTTGTGTTGCTCATTGCCCTCTCCCTTCTTCCCTCCCCTGGCAATGTTCCATAACTGCTGATCCCTCCCTTGGGCTATTATGATTAATGTTCCAGTCCCACTGATGAGTAAGAACATGTGGTATTTGGTTCTTTGTTTCTGTGATAGATTGCTAAGAATGATTGTCTTCAGTTCCATCCAATTTGTTGAGAAGTTCATGATTCTGTCCTTCTTTATGGTTGCATAATATTCCATCGTATAGATGCACCACATTTTCTTTATCCTGTCTACTTTTGATGGGCAGTAGGGTACCATGCTTTTGCTATTATGAATAGTGCAACAAAAAACATGCGTGTACAGGTATCTTTTTTGTAGAACAATTTGTGTTCCTCTTGGTATATTCCCAGGAGGGGGATTGCTGGATCATATGGAAGGTCAATTTGTAATTCCTTTAGATATCACCAATTTATAGTTCCTTTAGATATATCCAACAGTGTAGAAGCATCCCCTTTTCTCCACATCCATGACACTGTCGGTTGTTTTTTGATTTTTTAATGATGACCATCCTTACTTGGGTGAGCTGGTATCCAGTATGGTTTTGATTTGCACTTCTCTGATGAACAGTGAGACTCCGCATTTTTTCATATATCTGTTGACTGCTTGGGGAGTAGATTACCAATGCTTGATCAAATCCCCAAAAGCGTATGTCATAAAAAATAAGATAGATAAGTGGGACCTCATCAAACTGAAAAGCTTTTACACAGCAAAAGAAACCATCAAGAGAGCAGGGAGACAACCCACAATGAAAATATTTGCTAACTGTGTGTCGACAAAGGCCTAAAATCCAGGATCTACAAGGAACTCAAAAGAGCCAAAAGGAAAAAAATCAAACATCTCTATTTAAAAATGGTCAGAAGACATGAATAGACATTTTTCTCTTTGACTCTTATACTCTGTGAAGCAATAACTCACTCTCCTAATTATCCCAGGGAAAGGTAACAGACAATTAGAGATAGTCCCTAAACCCCAGAGCCTACCAAAATTATTCAAACTATCCAATTCTGAATCTGCTGACCGACCCTGCCTTGCCTTGCTTTTCCTACAGAAACCACAGTAAGGGCTCCTTCCACCTACTTCCTTTGCCTCCTGATGGACCTTGGTGCTTCCCCGTGTGGCCCTGGGTGGCATGGCTGTCCTCCATCTTGGGAACTATAACAAATCATCTTTTTAATGGTCATCATCTTGTGATCTGTTGGCCTCACAATACCTGGAAAATAGCACAACCTACATTTTAAAACACTCCCAAATTCTTATCTCAGGCTCTGACTACAGAGGAGCCCAAATAAAGACTGATTATTACTCACAAATATTTTCTAAATGGATACATGACACAATGATGCTAGAGAGGGAATTCTACAGAGGAGGAAGGAGAAGAGCATCCAATTCAATGCTGTCTACCAAAGGGTCTAAGAGTATGGAGTGACCACTGAGCTCTTCAGCTGAGTCATTTAATGTCTCACAGCCTTTCTGCATGCACTTTTAAAATTAACCATCACTTCTTACCTTCAGATATCTTGAAGATTTGTGAGTACTAAGTAGTTTGCAATATAAGATGCCAGAATGAGAAAATGAGGCAGAAATTAAGTTAAGAAAATCTATTTAAAATAAGAAACACATACTGTCCTTGTTAGGGAATAGATTTCCCATTTTTATTTTTAAACTGAGAGTGCATTATAGTTATATTTTAAATATACATAACTGAGGATAAAGAATGAAAATCAACACAAGTTAAAGAGAAAGAAGGAAGTAGTGCATATTTGAGCCTCTGTGAGAAGAGAAGCCATTTTTCATCTTAGGCCCCAGGGTATCTGTTAGTGCATTGGGAGAGGTAATTCATTAAATGAACCTAAGGTTAATGCACCTTCAAAAGAGAACAATTTATCTCCTCTTCTTCAATAGGATCAGGCCAGGAGGTTCTACAGTTGGAAAAAAAACTGTATCCTGGTGAGATACCCCTGTAATGATCTCAGGTCTCCTGAATTCCACCATTCTCGTTTATTATACCTACATGACTAATGTACTGGATGGGAGGACCTGTATTTTCTCTTCAAGGTGCAAGAACTTAAGTTCTTTCTTGAACACCAGAAAATCTTTATATTTCTCTATATGTTTTCTCTCACCTACTGACTCTTCCAATTCCAGCCTGGCCAAAGTGCAGCCAGGGAGGCATCAAAAAGAAAAGATATGCTAGTTTAAATGAGTTACTTAGAAATTGTAATGTCCTATTTTAGAATAAAGTCAATAATCGCAGTTACGATGTTATTATAAAGCCTGCTGAGTTAACCAAGTGAAACCAGGGGAAACAAACAGAGCCATAAGTGAAATTTTTTATACTAGATTGCCCAAATTCCAGTTTCTTCTCAGAAAAATGATTCATTAAGCCTGTTTGTATGTATATATATTTTGTACACATATATATTTTGTACACGTACACATATGCATACATATTTTTAGAAATTTTTTTAAAGCAGGATTTTTTGAGAGGATAGAAAAGCTCCCACGGTGGGAGGGGACCCGAAGGGGTTGCCCTAGAATTTTAACAAAATGCTAAGAATTGTGTTGGTCATGGAAATAAGAAGTCATGTTTCCTGCCCTTGCGAAATAGCTGTCTGAAAGGAGAGACAGATGTGTAGAGAAAGAATTACAACAAGATCTGGCCAGTTCTGTAAGAGTAAGCATTATACAAAGTGCTATGAAGAACTGGAGAGAGGAAAGTAGGGAACAAGCAATTCTCTCTGGACAAACATGGATCTTAAATTGGAGGAAAGGATCAAGGCAAAAGTAACAGTCAGCTTTTCTCACTTCTCAGTGGACATTAGAATCTCCTCGGGAGCTTTTAAAAAGGACACTGCTTGGGTACCAATCTTAAAGACTTAGAGTCCCCTGATTTAGGTGGGTCCCAGACATTTGATTTATTCTCTGCTCCATCTGTTTTACCAGCACCTGAAACAATACCTGGCACACAAGACCCTCAATACATATTTTCTGACTGAACACATCCATCCCTAAATATGGAGGGAAAGGGCTAGAGGGCAGGAAGCCACTTTTAGTCAAGCATACTTCCTGGAGGTCAGGGTTATTTGTGTTTGTGGTTGAAAGGTGGAGCCCTGGTTCCCTTGCTAAGTTGTCAGGCATTTTCCACATGGAAGACATTGTGGCAGAACGTTTTCTCACTAGGGGTGGCCTCTGCTGTTAAGAAATGAAGAAAAAGGCTGCCACTGTTGCCACAGAGTAGGAGAAGGGCTTTTTCTTCCCAAAATCAGATGATAAGGGCAAAATATTTTTTACAAAATACACACATGTGTTCAAATACTCACACACACACACACAATTTTACTTCACCAGTCAGGATGAGTTAGGTTATGCTGTGATAATAAATAACTTCAAATCTCAGTGGTTTAATCCCCCCAAAGTATACGATAATAATTTGGATATCTGTCTCTTCCATATCTCGTGTTGATTTTGATACCCAATGTTGGAGGTGGGGACTAGTGGGAAGTGTTTGGGTCATGGGCGGATCCCTCATGAAAGGGCTTGGTGCCATCCCCTTGGCAATGATTGAATTCTCATTCTATCAGTTCACAGGAGAGCTGATTGTTTAAAAGAGCACAGCACCTCTCCCCACCCCTGCTTTGACCCTGCTCTCACCATGTGACATGCCTGCGCCCCCTTTGCCTTCCACTATGATTGGAAGTTTCCTGAGGTCCTTTTCAGAAACGGATGCTGGTACCGTGCTTCTTGTATAGCTTTCAGAATCATGCGCCAAAAAAACCACTTTCCTGTATAAATTATCTAGCCTCACATATTCCTTTACAGTAATGCAAAATGAACTAAGACAGTATGTTTTTCTCTCATATACAGGTCAGCAAAAGAGTATGTTCATGGCAGTCACTCAGGAACTCGGGCTGATGGAAGCTTCATGTCAGCTAGGTTTTTCACTATTATCTTACCAAGATGGGGGCGTGATGAATCATGTATTAGCTCTTAATACTGACACTCTGAAGTGAAATATATAACTTCTGCTCACATTTCATTCATCAAATCAAGTCATGTGACTATGCTGAACACTAAAGAGGGTAGAACATTGCAATCTTATCTTTTGGCTAATAGGGAACTAGAAATATTTGATAAATAGTACCGATGACTATGATAGCTACCAATCAGCAGTGGTGAAATTCATTTCCCTTCAGAGTTTATGTAACTTTAGCTGAGTTCTAGTTTACTGCCCACAGCTGAATATAGCTCCAAAAAGGGAGCGAGAAAAAGTTCTTACTATTTTAGGGGGAGAAAATTGCAAATTGACAAGCAGATTTGCTACTTGCATTTCAAGGTCAAAACATTCATATCCTCTTAGGAACAGTGCCTTATAAATAAAGTCATTGTCATAGATGACAGCTCATTTAAAGAATCACACACCAACCACATAGAGTTTTCATCACCTGAGATTCACAGAGTAATAAATGTTTTGCAATGCACTTGAGGCGTCATCTTATGACCTGGGCTCACAATGAGAAAAGCATCTTGGAAAAGCATGAAGAAGATGGGCTTTCCCATAAAATGAGCAGTGCTGCATCCACAAAACGGTCTGGCTTCATTGGAAGCTGCCAGCCCAATAAACACGGGGCCCTGCCTAGACACTGAACCTGATCAAAATCAGTTAACACTAATAGGTTTATGTGCTAACCATGCTGCTCAAATCTTTGGCAATACAGGGGTTTGAAGACAGATATTTACTAGATATTTTATACTGTTATTTCAGCACAAAGTAGATGTTTTCCATTTGAACCTGCTATTTATTTTTCCCCTGGCTTCTTTTCAGCATTGAAGGGGGACTGAAGGAGGAGAGGGAAAATAAATTTTGATACAAAATTGAAGCAAGCAGTCAGTTCTGCCTTATTAAGGACAGTCAGTCTAGATAGCTAGGGTCAAATAAGACTGGGATAGTTTATAGGCAAAAGTAGGGGCTTTATGCAAACATGAAGTCAATATATCCAATCAAAGATGGTACCTGTCTTACCATTGAATGTTCTTTTCCTAGATCGATATGCTGAATTTTTACAGAAATCCTACCATCAAGTCCCTGAAAACACCCATTATATTTGTGCATAGGCGATGGATGGTGTGGGAGTCCAGGATAATCAAGGATATTAAAAGAACCAGAAGAAGAGAGGGAGGAAAAAACACAACTTTTTTCAATCTCCCTTGTGAGACAATAATTTTAAAAAATGAACCAAACATAGAACAATCAATTTCTGAGAACGCAGAACAAATTGCTTACTCATGGATAATTATGAGACAAATGAACAAATAGCAGGCTTACAGATTATGATAAACCCTTAAAGGAAAAATGTAATTAATGATGATGATAAAAATGCTAAGTATTTGTAATAATAATTACAGCATGTCTGTCTCTAGAGGTCCCAGTTTTTAATGTTCCTTCTCAGAAAACATCATCAGAGTTTAATCAAAGGCACTGGAGGAAAATATGGCTAATTTCCTCCTTAACTAGAGTGGATGTCGATGTAAAAACTTCTGGTTATCATGGAGAGTTGCTTCAGTGTCACTAAAATGACCCCCGTTGTGGGTGAAGACAGCCGTCTTATTGTCTGATATCTTAAATGCTGGGTATGTGCAAAAGCTTCCCTTCCTCCTGAGCACACTTTAGTTGATCCATAATAGATCTACCAAACAAGGATTTATCTAGACTATTTTAAAAATGAGGTTTTTTTTTTTGAGTCAAGGTCTCACTCTGTTGTCCAGGCTGCACAATCCCAGCTCACCATAGCCTCAACCTTAGTGCTCAGGTGATCCTTTCACCTCAGCCTCTGAGTAGTTGGGACTATAGGTGTACACCACCATGCCTGGATAATTTTTTAAAATTATTTTTTGTAGAGATGAGGTCTTGCTATGTTGCCCAAGCTGGTCTCAAACTCCTGGGCTCAAACAAACCTCCCAACTTGGCCTCCTGGCAAAACTGATTTCTATTGTGAATCTGTTTTACTTTTTTTGTGGTTCCAAATGCTTAATGAAATTATTGAATTTGGTGTAACACATATGCTAACCTGTCCAAAAACAAGTATCCCAGAATTCAAAGCTGGAAGAGACCTCATGCAGCAAAAAAGAGGCAATGTCATTTACCTAAAGACACGTAGCAAGTAAAATGAAAAGGCCAGTGATTCCAAAACCAGTCCACTGGACTCCAAACCAACCTCCTAACGCTAGCTTATATGTTTACCATCCAAGTACCAACCAAGCCCGACCCTGCTTAGCTTCTGTGATCAGACAAGACCAGGAGCATTCAGGGCATAGACTCATGTGTCAATTAAGTCTAGAGCAGAGGTTCTCAACCCTTACTCTTGTCACTGACTTCTTGGAAGTCTGGTGTAGGTATAGATCACTCACACAGTAATATTTCCAAATGAATAAAATACAATATGTAGGTAATAGAGGAAATTAGACTCAAGTATGCTTTTCAAAAAATAGATAGGAATAGATTTTTTAAAAATTTATGAAATGCTAATACATGCATCACTCTCAGCACATAAAATAAAATTTAGGTGAGGTTTGAATAACTAGCATAACTTGGAAGCAGTGAGGAACACAAATGAGGTTTTTAAGAGCTTTAGAAGTGCAATGTGATGTGAAATATCTAGGATTTCCATGGGTGGCCAAGTTTCAGGCACTGCTGTGACTTTTGTGGTTTGGAACCTATATTCATCACTGAAGGATATTTAAATCTCAGTTCCAAGTTAGTGAACAATAAAGATTTCATTTTTTCCCCTATTCTATTTCATGGGCTCCATGTTTCTAATCTGAGACCCCAAATTTACCAGATTAACAACCCCCAATAAAACACACAGAACACACAATCTGACAAAACAACAGTGCACAGATGTGTTAGGGGGAGAAAGTTAAAAGTGTTGAACTCCAATAACTCATGGGTCAGGGAAGATGGTATTCACTGGTGATTGTTGAGTTTAGCTGATAACTATCATGTATATACATATACCTGGTATATCCTGGTGATGACAGGTGTGCCATCACCAGGAAATACTTATTTAGCAGTTTCTGTCTGCTTGCCACTGTCCTAAGCTCAGAAAAATTATAATGAAGTGTTCCTGTTGTGTGAAGCCTAGGTTTAATTAGGAAGATGAGACTCACACATGCTAATATTTAAAAATATTCCATAAAAGAAGAAAGTAGAGTTCAGGCCATCAGGGGGCAAGACTGTCTAGAATCTGGTGTACAAAACATGGATATGAGTCTGTGTCGGCCTACTGCCTAATATATCAGTTGTAAAGAAGGAGAAAAAAAAGAAATGATACAAGCAACTTGCAAATCTAGGTAGAGAACCTCATATCCATACAAGATCTCCCAAACACGTGAAGCAATATATCACCAAGGCTCAGACTAAATAAACAAAGTTACAGAGAGTTCCAGGAAGAAAAAAAAAGGTATTTTCATTGCATGCTGAGCATAAAGGGAGGTCTCTGGGTAAAGACCTCATTGTCTTTGGTTACATTTACATTTCATCCATTCTGCAAAAACACACATACACCCTAGTCTCTTGCTTATATAAATGGTTCCAAATTTCATTTCTAGGCTAGCAAACAAGGAGTCATTTCTTTTGAGTGAGTGACATATGAAACCACATTCCTAAACTTTTCCCCGCCAAAATTCCCAACAGAAGTTTGAATGGCCACTTTGAAACTTCATGATAAATGGTGGAAACTCATTTCCTTCTGGTATTGGTGTTAGAATAAGACTCACTTAGCAAACAACAGATTGTCGACTCTGAAATAAATAGGAGAATGGTATCTGGTTCCTAGTTTAGGAACTGAGGTTTCTTTTACCTCTCTTCAATAATAAAAAAAAAGGGAGGGCCTAGGTAATTTTAACTTGCTATCAGAACCTCTAAATCATTACATTTATAAATTAATTACACAGTAAATTTAATAATAGGTAGTAGATATTTGAAACTGACTTCCTTTAAATAGTTCCTAAGCTAATAATGACTGTACTAACCAAAAAAATGACATAATTGCCTAGAAACTTAATCCGATCCACTTTAGCCCAGATACATGATACAGCATGTTGCTTAAATGAAATCAACACTTGTTACACAGTCAGGAAACTGTAATTTAAGGCTCAGTATTGGGAATTATTTAAAGATAATCTATTTGGACAACATAGAATGAGCCACCATATAAATTCTAGAGCATCAGAAAGAAAAGAATTCAAAAGAGTATTATGTTATCATGTACCAACAGCTTAAAGTATTAAAAGTTGACGAAGACTAATTTTTTCTGCCTCAAATCAGGAGTCTGTGTTTATATCCTTTTTTTAAGAGACATATTCATTCATCAGCTTGACAAATGTTTATGGGCACCCATAGATGTTAGGTAGTAGGGCAGATAAAAGGATGAATAGGGTATGATATATATACACACAGATCCTGTGGTCCAGTACCGAGATAAGATGAGCACACAATAAACCAAGTGTCAACTCCTACATGGTTAAAGAGTGCTTCAACCCTGCCCCCACCCTATTCAGTAGTCCATTAAAGCCCCCCGCACACTATCATGCTTGTTTGAATGTCTGCCTCCCTACTGAAGCATTAGCTCTTGAAAGATATTAATGGTATCTTATCACTGTGTCTCCAATGTCTACGATATGACTGGGGGTACCAAATATATGTATACACATTTTAAGAGATGTTATCTATGTATTACGTTTAGTTTGCCATCATCAGAAGTGTCTGGATACTGATGGTAACCACTTGGAACACCTCTTATAATTGCAGAAGTCAAATGTGACTTGTATTCATCATTTGTTATCAGTATATATTGAGTATTGCAATTTTTTTTTTTTTGGAATTGGAGTCTCACTCTTGTCGCCCAGGCTGGAGTACAGTGGCATGTTCACGGCCACCCATTGCCTTAACCTGCTGGGCTCAGGCAATCCTTCCAAGTAGCTGGAACTACAGACTCCTGTCACCATACCCAGCTAGGTGTGTGTGTGTGTGTGTGTGTGTGTGTGTGTGTGTGATTTATTGTAAAGATGAGGTCTTACCAAGTTACTCAGGCTGGTCTCAAACCCCCAGGCTCAGACAATCCTCTCACCTCAGCATCCCAAAATGCTGGGATTACAGGCCAAACCACCACAACTGGCTGAGTATTACAATTTCAATACAATTTTGTCCTTTCTTAAAATGTGCATTTTTTTAAAAAAACATAGATGCATAAACAAGCTCATTTCTAATTAGTACTATCAGGAAATATGCATGGATCAGTTAGGATTCTAAGTTGGCTTTGAAAACTGGTATGAGAATTTCCTTCTGGGGAATCGGCATTTGCCAGAATTGTCACATCTGGTTGGGATCAGGTGACTAAGTGCTGGCCAATGTGGATGAAAGCTATGAAGGCCTCTTTCAGGCCTGGTCATCAAATATCCCACTTGATAGTCCGTATTCTGTCTTCCATCTACGTATTTAGAAGTGGAAAACTTGAAATAGTAGAATTGCATGTTGGAAGAACCATAAACTCTAAGTTTACTTCTTACGGGAGATTCAGCCACCTAGGAATATGATGTCAGTCTTTGTGTGAAGGAGAAATACAGCTTTGTTTAGGTCACTGAGAGTTTGTTTGTTATAGTAGCTACTACAATATTGAGAGATGGAGATGGGAGGCGACTGGTGAAGGAGGTCATTCCTCTTGGGGGATGACATGAGTTAGATTCACAAATTCATGGAAAAGGGACTCAACTACAATATTTCCCCTGAAGATTCAATTGCTCTTCTAGCTTATTTTCAGTTCGAATACCATGATGCAGAGGCTGTAAGCTCATGGGTCAAATATATTCCTTAGGATGTTACTTTTGGCCAAGGTAGTGCTGTTCCAAGTTGAATTTGTTGATGCTAATACTTTTCAAAAGTGAAGTATTCTCTTGAAAAATTAGATATCTTAAATTTTCAGACTAAGAAGCATCTGATCCCTTTAAATAGGGATTGAGCCGGGCTTGGTGGCTCAGCCTGTAATCCCACGCCTTTGGGAGGCTGAGGTGAGTGGATTGCCTGAGCCTGCGGGTTCGAGACCTGCCTGGGCAACTTGGCGAGACCTCATCTCTACAATAAATCAAAAAATGAGCCGGGCGTGGTAGCGCGTGCCTGTAATTCCGGCTACTTGGAAGGCTGAGGCGGAAGGATTGCTGGAGCCCAGTGGGTCGAGGCTGTGGTGACCGGGAGCGACCACTGCACTCCAGTCTGGGCGACAGAGTGAGACTCCAACTCAAAATAAATAAATAAATAAATAAATAAATAAATAAATAAATAAATAGGGATTGAGTTCTCTGATTTTCTCCAGTGCCACCACTCAAGGCTGCCTCACATCCAGCCTAGTTCCAGCAGATAGTAGAATTTGCCACTCCTTCCTTTAACCCACCGAGGACTGGGGTTCCAGATCCATGCAGTGACCATGTGCTTATTTAATGAGTTATCCTCATTTCATTCCAGGTAGTGTTTGCATCAATTCCATGGGGAGATGCACACTTTTAAAACATTTTGTGGTGAGACAAAATAACGGTTTTTGTTCAGGATGTGGTTGGGAACACCACAAGCTTGCTATCCTGAATGTTGCCCATTGTTTTGGGCCTAAGTCAATGTGACCAGTCTAGCCAGTGCAATGGGAGTGAGGCAGTTTCACTCTCTGCCCTCTTTACTTCTGCAAAGAAGATAATTATTTCAGAAAGAATCATTTTATTTGAGTACATGCTGGAGTTTAGGGGGATAAGAAAAGAATAATCCAGAAAAACTGCCTGAACACAATATAGTAAATAAGATCCCATTTTTAATTGCTGAGGAATGGGAACATACAATTACTGTCATTCTTGATTAAAACAACTTCCAAATTCACTGGGTTATTTTCCTTCTACTTATCACAAGTGGTACAAACGTATTCTGAAGTTTTGGAATCTGGTCACTAGGCCATGTGGGCTAATCAAGGCAAGAAATGCAACAAAGCACCTCTATAGGTAGTGGTGGAAATAAGAATGGGAAAACAGAAGGAAGTTTGTACAAAAGCAGTACAAAAGCAGTAATAATTGCATCACCAAGTAAAGCATCCAACTGAAAAATGATGCATTGATCATGTAGCCCATAATAATATTTTAATGTGTACCTTTACCTGTAGGTACCTATCTGCACATATTTATAGAAATCATACACAAAGCATAGGTATGTTTAAGATGTACTTTTAGAATTAACAATTCCTAAATATAGCACTGATTTATATCTACCTCCAGTCAGGTGCTGAATGATGAAATGAATGAGTGAGTTAATAAATGCTGCATGAATGAATGGATTTGATAAAAGCATCAACCATCCTACACAACCCCAGATGTCTCTAGTTTTTCTCCACAGCAAACCAGGAAGTCTCCTAAAATATTGATGGAAAGAGATGCCTAGGGGAACACACCTGCATGCCTCTAATTTATAAATAATGCTTCTGTGCTCTGAGTGCCAAAAAAGATAAATTTCTGTGCTCATTGATATAAATTATTCTTCCCTCATTATGGTCTAATGAACCAAGATCAGGGAATCCTGGATTCAGGGTCTTTTGCCCCAGAAAAACCAATTCAGCTCTTTGTGTCTGAGTTTATGACCTTGTTCAGCTGGCTTTCTGGCCCCCAGTTTTACATATTTCCCACCACCTTTATTCAAAGCTAACCAGGTTGTAACTGCAAGACACAATTCACAATCATTCACCTTGCAGAGGAAAGTCCATATTACACTTACTGGTGGCTTCATCATTCCATCATTGGAGGAGGGGCGGGTGCCAAAGGCCACAGCATCTAACCCCACATCAGCCCATATGATTTTTTATTTCCCTTTCTCCACTCTCTTACCCTCTACTCAATGAATTTATAGTTCTGTTACTATGGGAAGACAACTTAGGAAAATGAAGGCATATCTGAGTCAAAACACAGCAGAAGCATTAAAAATTAGATGCAAGATTTTTTTTAGACTACTTTATTTTAGGGTCTGTTCTTTTCCTAATCCACAAGTCTGGAATAAGGTTTTCATTCTACTCAGTTCAGTGGCAAAACAACTATGAAAAGTCCTGTACTCCAGGAAGATGTTATAGCCACCTATTTGGCAAAATAAGTTATTTTTTTCATAGCGATAAATTGACTCTCAAGAAAAGGAAACGGACTTTGAGCGGAGTATTCACTGGATTTCAGAAATCACAACCTCGAAGGAGGAAATAATCTTCTTCAAGGACGCAACTAACTGCAAATGCAGAGGCCTGTCATTTCCAAGAGGGAACATATTCAGCTCTCATTACTGTGCAATAGAAATCATTCTGGTGTCTCAAAGGCAAAGTCAAGGGATGCTCATGGTGAGATGCATGGAAACACAAGGCAATAAGAAGAAGAATGTTTCACAGAGACTTGAATGTGAAAATTTACATCAAAACGCATTCCTAGAAAGTACTAAAATAAGGAACACCATTGACAGTAATTCAAGCATGCCACCCAAGTACAAAAAAAAATTGGAGTCACTGACCAGTATCAGAATTAGGAAAGAGGCTGTGCAACATAGTATATGTAAAGGGAAAGAAAAATACTTTGTAATATGCATTGCTTAACATCTAAGCCAAAAAGGACAGATATGCTACCCCAACCACATTCTGTTGACCATTAGCAGTTCAGTACTTTGGAGAAGCAATATGGTAATATTAATGTAGAGTTATAAACATGTTCCTACCCCTAGACTGAACTCTCAAGATTTTATTCTATTAATCCAAAGGCATTATTTTGAAGATTATGTTCACTATAATATTAAATACAACTGATCCTTGAACAATGCCCTGCAAAGGTCCACTTATACACAGAATTTTTCAATAAATACAATTAGCCATCTATGTCAGTGAATTCTGTGTTCACAATCAGAGTCAGATGGAAAATACAGTATGTGCAGGATGTGAAAGCTGGGGATGTGGAGGGCTGACTTTTCCTATAATCCCATAGTCCACAGGCCAACTATGGGACTTGAGTTTGCTCTGACTTTGGTATAGGTAGGGGCCCTGGAACCACTCCTCCATGTATACAAAGGGATGACCATAATTAAAAGCAGCCCAAATGCACAATCAAAACATGTGTAACTTCTATTCCATTAAATTAATGGAACCACCATATATAAAATCAATATAAAGTCAATGTATAAAATGTTAATGAAATAGCTAATTTTAAAAATCAGAATATAAAACTGCACTTAGAACTTGATGATTGTAACTAGGAAAAACATGTCACATTTTCTTGAGTTTATGATGCTGTCCATTTCAAAGTGTTAATTTTATGACAATTATATGTAACCAGAAGCATATATACCATTCTAGCAGATCTTATGAGTTTTTAATAAAATACTAATGTAACTTACTTCTTTGTCATATATGATATCTTAAACTTAACTAACAGACTCTTGCTTATATATATCACAAGTGTTTAATAACCATCCTCTCAATACAGTCCATAATTGATGAACAAGTTTTGAAAGAATGACTTTCAAGTCTCTCTAAAGGACAGACTCCCATATACATACAATTTCTGCAATCATTTTTATGCACTCTTGTAGCAAAATATTTTGTTAAAAAAATGCTCAGAGACACAAACAATTCTTATAAAAAGTCACTCCTTATCTGTCAATAATCGGTACCAACATTTTTTGATTTATAGGTAAGAATGCCTTGTATTAAATGGAAACAGTGAATATCAGAATGTTTATTGGCTGGATGGAACAGATGATAGCAATGCCCAGCTAAACCTTGTGCGAGCAGAGTGAGCTTTTAGGTGAATGGAAGAAGAACAAGATAGCCCATTGGATCTTAGGCAACACTGGCTTAGTTTTCTTCCTGCCTGGCTGGTCCAGGAGCTCTGAAGGGTGTTTGTGTGTCTGATGTAGTTAATTTGTTGGGGTGATTGATCTAACTGATTTACATGGTATCTGCCTGGGCTTCTCAGAATATCCATAATTTCCTCCTCACACCCTCCAGATATCTTGAAAACTCCGGATAAAGTCTTCTATCACCAAAAGTACAAGCCAACAGTGAACAAGGCCAGGATGGAACATTGGTGGTGAGTGTTCTTGCTAATACAGGTGATGAGGGTACAAAAACTCAAAGGGTATGGCCAGGCACAGTGGCTCATGTCTGTAATTCCAGCACTTTGGGAGGCCAAGGCAGAAAAATCACTGGAGTCCAGAAGATTGAAACCAGCTTGGGCAACATAGCAAGACTTCGTCTGTACACAAAAATCAAAAAATTAGACATGTGTGGTGGTGTGTGCCTGTAGTTCCAGCTACTCAGGAGACTGAGGTGGAAGGATTGCCTGAACCCAGGAGGACAAAACTGCAGTGAGCTGTGATTGTGCCACTGCACTGTAGCCTGGGTGACAACAAGATCCTAGCTCAAAAAAATAACCCCCAAAAAATACATACGCACAAAACTCACCTCAAAGGGTAGAGTCCATGCAATGAACATACTTGCAGTTTAGTACAGAGGATGTATGCAAATAGATTATAGTCATGCATGGGTAATGACGGTTCAGTAAATGATGATGAACGCCATAAGATTTCAGTGGAGCTGAAAAGTTTCTATCTCCTAGGGACATCATGACTGTCATAACATCATAGTAAAACATAACCTTTTCTGTTTAGATTTGTTTAGATACTCAGATACTTCCCATTGAGTTACAGTTGCCAACAGTATTCGCTACAGTAACATGCAGTACAGGTTTGTAGCCTAGGAACAATAGGTTATACCATACAGCCTAGGCGTGTAGTAGGCTGTACCATCTGGTTTGTGTAAATCACTCTATGATTTCACACAATGACGAAAATGCCTAACACATTTCTCAGAGCATATCCTGGTTGTTATGTGACACACAACTGTATTCTGAAACAATATGACTAGGCCTATAACCAGGAAGGGCAGATATTTAGACTTGAGGGCCAGACAAGTCTTCCAAAGAAGAGACCAGCTGGCTAATTAGCTAGAGAGGGAAATATGTCCCAGAAGAGGGCATAGCACTTGAAAAGGCCCAGTGATGGGATCATGTATGGTGTGATGGAAGAGCCAGAAGTTCCTCAAGGCAAACAGCTGCAAATGAAGGAAAGAGGAATTCATTTCTGAAATTCTAAAATCGAATATGATGTTAATTTTCTTCTTATCCCTGACTTACCACCAGAGGTTTAAATTCTATACCATAATGTGTCCGGATTCATAGGAACCATAATTAGCTTAAGCATATCCCAACTAAATTCCCATTAATTCAATTAGATTGAACGACGAGAGAAAGGAACAAAAATCCATTTTTAGTACACTTGAAATCAATAATCATTTTGTTGGTTCTAGCAAACCACACTGTTATGGACTGAATTGTCTGCTACCCCAAATCCATGTTGAATCCCTAAGCCCCAGTGCCTCTTAATATCACTGTTAGGGTAGGAGGATCCTAGTCCAATCTGACTGGTGTCTTCATATGAAGAGGAAATTCAGATCACAAGCAAGAAACACCAAGTGCACACATGCACAGAGGGATGACCACATGAAGAGGCAGGCCATCTGCAAATCAAGGAGACAAAGCCAGACTGGCCAACACCTTGTTCTTGAACTTCTAGACTCCAGAACTGTGAGAAAATTAATTCCTATTGTTTAAGCTATCTGGTCTATAGAATTTTTTTATGGCAGCCCTAACAAACTAATACACTAATGCTTTTTTGGGAATCCTTAAATTGACCAGTAATAATCAATATGCAATAAGGCCTAGGTGATGATTAGCAAGAATGACTTTAGCAGTGTCAAGAAGATACTAGCTAACACCACTTGGAGCAGGCCGGAATCCACAGGTAGTAGGGTAAACGAGGACCCAGAGTCTCCAACCTCTTAGCATCCTGTGGACTGGTGTCCTTGGGCCTGGCTTACCCAGATGCACTGTAGACTCTTGGAGAGAGGCTACTTCCATTTTCTCAAAATGAGAAGAGAGCTATCTTGTAAGCAAGGTAAAAACAACCTGCACTCAGATTCCAATTTTTAGGGCTGATGTCTGCAAGTATTAGTTGCTGGCGTCTGGCAATTTGTGAAAGTTGGGTTCAGGTGCAGACACTTCTGGGGGCGAGGGCACTGATTCCAAATAGCTTGTTACTAGGCAATCCAGGGTGTCTCTATGGTAATTCAGTAGACAATATCTTATCTCCGCACAGGTAGAGTTGTTCTATTTTAGTCAATTAAAAAAAGAAAAGAAAAGGTAGCACAAGCATACACAAAGGGCACACATTTTAAGTATATCATTTGATAACTTTCTATATATGTGAGGGGGTAAGCATCACCCTCATTAAGATACAGAATATTTTCAGAGGGCCCCTTCATGCCACCTCACAGTCAATACTCTCACCAAAGGGAAAGTATTGTATTCTTAATTTTTACATGAAATTCTGATCTGCTCAGTCTGGGCAAGAAAAGCAGCCAACATAACCTCCGGCTGATCAAGGAAGGTTGGCAACTGCAGTATTTGCTCAGGAAGCCACGCCTTGTCCGCCTCCATCTTGCCTGACCCTCCCCCATTCTTCCTAATTGTCCTGTCTTCTCTTCCATTCCCTTCCTCGGCTGTTCAACTTGTCCTTACTGTCCTTTGAATGCTACTTGTCATTATAAAGCACCGAAAGCCGTGAAAGGCGTGCTCACCTGGGTGAGCTGCTTCCAATATTGAATGCCGCACTGCCAGGGGATTTTCTGGCAAGTTGACAACTTGGCCTGCTGTAGTGGTCATGTGTAACTTTTTATTCTGCCTCATACATTTTCCCTTCTGAACCTGCCCCTCCCCATAAATTATAGCTGAATATCGTGTAGCCATGGAGAGAGGTGCAGGACACAATTGTCTCCACCTAGTCACTGAGATTGGGGCTGGTGGGCAGGGACTCAAGCAGAGACATCAGAGACGAGTTTCAGGATTGATAGGGATTTAGAAGAGAGAAGGCATCTTTCTCCTCTTGGTTTTTCAAGCACTAGGAGGGGCAGCTTCAAGGAAGGGTTATATGCATGGATGATAGGGCCAAACTAGCTAGTCAAATCAAATGCAGTTCTATTCCGTATGGTTTTGTGACTTTGAATAAAGGACATAACTTCATAGAATGATTGTAAGAATGAAATGAGACAATACCTGTAAAAGCCAAAGAAGAATGCCACGCCTGTAGGAAGCAATTACAGTGGTAGCTTTTACTAAGGTTACTTTAGGCTGGAGTGGTGGAGGCATCTTTGCTGCCAGGTGAGGAACACCTGTGCAAGACAGTCCCGCTGAAGTCACGCAATAATAAGAGAAGGAAGGAGAGAGAACTGGAGACCTGATGACATCATTCAATGCCTGGATGCAGCCTTGCCTGAAGTCTCAATTATTGCTTGAGCTTTTAAGTTACCTGAGGCCCTACATTCACTCTCCTATATTTCTTTTCTTTTGTTTTTTTGAGTTGGAGTCTCACTCCGTCACCCAGACTGGAGTGCAGTGGCCACTCCAGGCCACCACAGCCTCTACCTGCTGGGCTCCGGCGATCCTTCCGCCTCAGCTTTCCGAGTCGCCAGAATTATAGGCATACGTTACCACGCCCAGCTGATTTTTTGATTTATTGTAGAGATGAGGTCTCGCTGCCCAGGCGGGTCTCGAACCCGCGGGCTCAGGCAATCCACTCACCTCAGCCTCCCAAAGGCGCGGGATCCTATATTTCTTACACTTGACTATTTTTCTGACTACTGCCCCCTATAGGACTCCTACAACTCTCATGCATAATGTAAACCTCTGGTTCACTACAGAAAAAAAAAAAACCACATGCTATTTTTCTTATTATACCAGGATATGATGTGCTGCTAGGGTAAGTGAACTATAAAAGACCTAATTCCAGCTTTAATTTCTTTATTCTTAAATAATAGCCATGACAGCCAGGCTCGGTGGCTCAGCCTGTAATCCCATCACTTTGGGAGGCCCAGGTGAGTGAATTGCCCGAATCTGCGGGATTGAGACCAGACAGGGCAAGTTGGCGAGACCTCATCTCTAAGACAAGTAAAAAATTAGCTGGGAGTGGTAGTGTGTGCCTATAGTTCTGGCTACTTGGAACGCTGAGGTGAAAGGATCGCCAGAGCCCAGTAGGTCGATGCTGGGGTGGCCGTGAGTGTGCCACTGCACTCCAGCCTAGGTGACAGAGTGAGACTCTGACTCAAAAATAAAAATTAAAAAAAGCCATGACTTTGATTTGTTCCATGACAGTTTTTATTTTCATTTTCTTTATCAAAAGTAACTGAGTTGAAGAGGTAGATCAAGTCAGCGGAGGAAAAAAATGTTCTCTTGTGCTAGTATTCTGTCCATTCTGCCCTTCTAGAACAAGAAAGTAAATTTGTAGAGATGGATTTATTTATTTGTTTACCAGTAAATGTCACACTCATTAGTGAAACCTTCACCATGGAGTGAGACAAATGACTAGGAAGACAGAAAAATGCACAGTTCAGTCTCAAAGTAACTGTCAGGATACAATCCAAAATAAATTCACATTCAATGGGGATGAATGAGTCAAAGAGGGGTTTTTGGCAGCAGCTCTGACACATGTAAACAGAGATTGGCAGATTTTTATTTTTCCATTTGTAAAGTTGGAGTACAGAGGTTTAAAACAAATGCATACACAATGACAACCTTCACCTTCCCCTTCCACTCCATCCCTAAAAGGCAGGGAGAGAGGCCAAAAATCTGCTTGGACCAGTGTGTATTTAATCTTCTAGAACAATCCGGTGTTCCCCCTAAATTCAAATAGTATAAAAAATAAAAGCACCTTTCATAAATGACTGTAATATCTCTTTGCTTTAATTTTCTCTCTAAAATTTCTATTCCATCCCCAAAATGGCAGGTTCAGAGTGATTTTAAATTTCATAAGTTTTTAAATAGCTAAGGCTATATGACTAAGTCTACCTTTAGCTTTCAGCAATTAAATATTTTTAGTATAATTATACAAGAAACCTATGAGGGAAAGTGACTATCAATGGTTTCTGAATTCAATCCAAAAGTTTCCAGTGAGTGCCTTTTATGCCCATATGTTTTACTTAAAAAAAAAAAAATCTAAATCTGTGCTGGATTATCATTTTAATCAATTTAAAATTCTTCTAAATTATAAAGGCTACAAGTAACATTTTTCTACAAATGAAAAAAGCAGACCAGAGATGAAGAAACCATATTAAAAGATTTTATATTGTTTAAAATGAGACATTGCACTCTAGTATAACAAAGATAAAAATTTTTCATTTTATATGATAATCTGCATAGGTCAAAATTACACCATTTAAATGCAGAGTAAGAATTAGGAATATTATGATTTAAAAGATTTGTGTGTATATGTTTGTGTTTTAGCAATAAAGCACATTTTTAGTGACAAATTATGCTTCATTCACGATCAAACTTATAAAAACTGATCAGTAGTTTAGAGATTACAGTCATTTTAAAATCAAGGTACAAAACATTTTATACAAAATTTTATGCTTCAGGAGATATGTAGGTAAGAAAGATAAAGTCAACAATACAACATTTCATTGAATATCAATCATCAACCTGAGCCTCAAGTTTATCAGGGGAAAAAAGAGAGTAACACTCAGATTACAGTAGGATTTCTTATGAGTGCTTCAATTAAAAATACGCAACTGTGATATCATCAAGCTAAAAATTTGTTCTGCATGATTGAAGCTGAGGCCCACTGCACTGACTGTATTTATACCCAATTATCGAGCTACGACCTTTGACTTCCCTTTAAAGCCATCTGCCAAAAAACTGAATTAAAACACAGCTTGAAATTCAGCCAGTCTCCAGAATTCTCCTTAATGGAATGGATTCTCTGTGCTACATGGGACAAGAGTAATGTGATGAAGTTTTTGGCATTGGCATTCAAGGATCACAGCCTCTTTCTCCACAAAAAGACATTCCCTGGACTTGCCAAAGTGGGAAAGGAAACTGCTCACCACCAATTAGGAACAGACAAAAAAATCCTATCACTTTGATCTGATAGTGCATGGCTCCCTTGGGCTGAAATAGAGGAGCATTTTGAACAGCTTTTCTTTTTTTTTTTTGAGTTGGAGTCTTACTCTGTCACCCAGACTGGAGTGCAGTGGCTGCTCCCAGTCACCGCAGCCTCGACCTGCTGGGCTCCGGTGATCCTTCCGCCTTGGCCTTCCAAGTAGCTGGAACCACAGGCGCGCGCTACCACGCCCGGCTAATTTTTTAATTTATTAAGAGATGAGGTCTCGCTATGTTTGCACAGCTTTTCTTTAACTGCGCAGGTCTGTTTAGCAAACACACACTGAGTGAGTTCTCACTTTCTTATATGAGAAAATATCAAAGGAAACATTTTCAAGAAACCATCATCCAAACCTGTAACAGACAATTTAGAAATAAATGTGCAAAATAAATTATAGGACTGATGAATTCAAGTTGCATGGTAATGAATAATTTCCTTCAGTCTAAGGTTAATTTAATTCTCATGAATGTATTATCAAGTATTTAAATTTTGTAAAATTTTTAAGTCTCCAAAAATTAAAATAAAAAAGATTTACACACAAATACATGATTCATACATACATGTGTGTGTGTGTGTTTTTTAAAGAAATGTTCTTTTAAGTCTCTGTTCATTTGAATTGCTTTTTATGTCACTTGAAATACTCGGGCTGAAACATTTTTAATTTAAATAGACTTATTTAAGTTTTACTTTCTGGAAAACTTTAAAATCTGACTGGTATGCATTCATTCATTTCTTATTCACTCATTTATTCATTTAAGAAGAATTTAATAAGCAACTTCTTTGTGCCGAGCACTGTTCTAGCCACTGCGTAAGCACTGATAAATGAAGGGAGCTGGCCCAGTCCTCAGGAAATTTATAGATTAGTGTGAAGGGCAAGCAAGTCAAGAGTTGGAAAAGGTAGGGAAGTCGAGATTGAAACATAGAGTAGGGAGATCAGATAAAGTCACTCTTAGGCCTCTTATAAAGGCCTTGTTACATAATACTCATGTGGCTTTGCTTCCTAGGTTGAACCCTGAATGATCTATACTGTATTATCCTGGAGAAAGAAAACTCAGCTTTATCTTCAATTTAGGAAAAAACTAGCTAGCTTACAAATTAGCAGGATAGCCTGGAGAACAGTTGAGTTTTTAGATAAATTACAAGAAGAAACAACTGCAATTCCGGTTCCATAAACTGCATTTAATTGCCATCTGGTTTGCAAGGTAACACGACTTTATTCTGCATGTTGCTTTCTTTGGGCAGGGAAAGCATAAAACTATGAGGCAGGCGGATTGATCTTAACCCCAGTATTCCAGCAAACAAGATCATAATGTTAATGGGTATAACTAAACTAATTTAAATCTAGTGATAGCAAAACCAACCTAGAAAAATAAGAAAGATATCCATAAACAGCAAAGTTCACTGACACATTCGTGTTCTTCATTAAGAGGCCAGAATTATCTCTGAGGGAAGTACCACATCTGATGAAAAAGCTTTCAGGTCATTTGTGTCTATTATCAATAACACATCTTGTAATTGTGCTAACAGTGCATGAGAGGAAAAGGACACATTTGCTTTCACGTGACATGCAACTAAAACTGGACCAGTGGTCACTGTAAAAGGACAACTTGCTTATTTCTTAGACAAAAACTAGACAATTTCCTTGCTTAAATCTCTCTGGAATAAGTGGGCCATCACAGAGGTGTGTTAATTCTCGCAAAGTTAATGTATTGTACCTTCGGAGGGTGTACAGGCACGCCCCTCAAGGAAAATATTGGCCTCGTAGTCGACAACATAGATGACCTCTAGCATTCCCAAGGCCAGAATAACAAAAAACAAAACCTGAAGACATACAGCTTACTTCCTTTCACTTGAGTAATTCAAGAAATGGTCCCTCTGTCTTCTCTCCCTCCCTCTGATGCCAGGGCAAATAGCTTTTTTCTTCTTCACAAAGTTGAGAAAAGAGAAATAAAACGTCTTCTTAGCATAAAATATAAACACATGATACCTTTATTCTGTTTTCTTGAGTATTTTCCTACTTGTGGTGAAATATAACATAAAATTTGGGCAGGCTTGATGTCTCATGCCTGCAATCCCAGCACTTTGGGAAGTGAAGACGGGAGTACAGCTTGAGCCCAGGAGTTCAAGACCATCCTGGGCAGCACAGCAAGAATCTGTCTCTACAAAGAAGAAAAAAATATATCTGGGACTGGTGACATATACCAGTAATCCCAGTTACTCAGGAGGCTGAGGTAGAAGGATCACTATACCCATGAATTCAAGGCTACAGTGAACTATGATCATGCCACCGCCCTCCAATTTGGGCAACAGAGTAGGACACTCTCTCAAAACAAAAAATTATCCTTTTAGCCAACTTCAAGTGTAGCATTTTAGTAGCATATTAATAATGACTGAGGGAGGACATCCCGGGAGGTTATTGTTTTGGGGTATGAGGTTTCAGTTTGAGAAAATGAAAAACTTCTGAAGATGGAGGGTAGTGATTTTCACACAATAATAGTAATGTACTTAGCATACTTAGCATATTAAGTACATTACTATTACTGTGTGAAAATCACTACCCTCCATCTTCAGAAGTTTTTCATTTTCTCAAACTGAAACCTCATACCCCAAAACAATAACCTCCCGGGATGTCCTCCCTCAGTCATTATTAATCATTATTCTACCTTCTATCTATAAATCTGACTCTTCTCAGTACCTCATATAAATGGAATTATACATTATTTGTCCTTCAGGATTTGGCTTATTTCACTAAACATAATGTTTTCAAGGTTCATCCATATTGTAGCATGTATCAAAATTTCATTTTTAAAATCAAAGATAGGGTCTCACTATGTTGCCCAGCTGGACTCAAACTCCTGGGCTCAAGCAATCCTCCCATCTCTGCCTCCCAGGTAGCTGGGATTACAGGTGCGTCCCACCACGCCCAGCTCATTCTGGTTTTTTTTTAAATGGCTAAATAATATTCCATTGTATTTATCTGCCACATTTTGTTTATCCATTCATCTGTCAGTGAACATACTGGCTGTTTCTACCTTTTGGCCTTTGTGAATAATGCTGTTATGAAAGGATGGTGTACAAATATTTATTTGAGTCCCTGCTATCAATTCTATGTCCCTGAGCTTTTAAGTGTTGAAATAATTTATGTCAACACACACACACCCCTCACAATATGAGAGAGAAAAAAGCTTTAGTTGACCATGTTGGCAAATTTTTGACCACATGGAAAGTACATCCTTCCTAAGGAGGCTCATAGGATCACAGAATGCCCTCAGTTTATATGTATTGAAATCAAGAGGACCAGGAAAGAGAAGTGACTTGTCCAAGGTCACAGCTAGTCAGTGTCATCTGCAGAACCACAAATGTCCAGAGTCTCCTGATCTCTAGCCCAGTGATCATCTCATCACATGGTGCAGGCCCAGAATGCTGTTTCTTGGTCCCTGCAGACCTTAAGCAAGGAGCTTAGCACTCAGCATCACTGCTACTCTTTCATGCCCCAAGTTTTCGCTGCTTTTTATAAGAATTATGGATTTTAAATGCCAGTATATGCAGCCATCAGAAAGAATGACATCACGTCCTTAGCAGGATGGAACTGGAGATCATCATCATAAGTGAACTGACTCAGAAACAGAAAACCAAACACCCTATGTTCTCACTTATTTGTGGGAACTAAATGGCCACAAACATGAAAATAATAGACACTGGGGTCGCCAATTGGGGGGAAGGGAAGGGACTTAGGATTCAGAAATTACCTATTGGGTACAATGCTCACTCTCTGGGGAATGGGCCACCTGAGACCCAATCCCTACACTACACAAAATGTCCATGTAACAAACATGCATGTGCACCCCTTGACTCTAAAATAAAAATGGGAAAAAAAATAATTAAATGCCAGTTTATTCAGTCACATTACTTATTATCTGTTCTTTTTTGATGGTTAAGAGAGGTATGGGGCTAGGGGAAAGAACTTTTATAGTTTACACCTTATTTTACCTATTCTGTATACATTTTGCCAATGTCTACTTTTCCAGATATTGTGATCTCTACATAGATCATCATATCCCTGCTCTCGAGAAGGTTACAGTCTAGTATTTGTGATGTGAACTTCTTTTCCTATTAGACTTATTCACTTCAACATTTCTGTTGACTGTTTAAAGAACAGATCTGTGTGTTTAAATGCCAAGTTCTGTGTGTTTGTATGGAAGGACCTGGATGGGATGAAGTCAGGAGGAGAAATTGAATGAATCCCATTTTTTCCACTTTGAACTTTAAGTCCATGAAGAGTTGGGAATCATTTCATGCCTAAAAGGTCTGTTCTAAACTTTGATATTGATATACTATCATAAAGTATAATGTAATTATAGTCAGATAATGAAAGCAGAGGAGACCTTGGAAGAACAATTTTTTAAAGTATTTTTTTTTAATCTGCTAGGTTTTAAAGATAAATGTAAACCTCTAACTTCCTAATTTCCTGCTGATCTCTTCGGAGATGTATGACTGAATAGGATGAGGAGGAGAAAGAAGAGAATGTTCTCTAGAGGCAGGCCAAGCCACTCAACATTTCTTTGCAGACAACAAGGTTATCTTAAATTTCCACATTTACCCACAAATGCTAAACAAGAGTTATGAGTTTTCACAAAGACAGATATAGCTACAATGATTAAAAGAATACTGTTAAAAGAAGTACTTAACTGAAATACATGATAGCTTTGGTTATATTCAAAAGTGGCTAAGGTTTTCTTTTACGTACTTCTCATATTTTTTAAAGCCCATTATACACTTCTTTGGTAATGTATAGAAATTTTATATAATTTTGTGTTTTAACCCAGTAACTTTGTTGAATTTCCTTAATAATTCCACTATTTTTTCTCAAGATTCAAGTTTGGAAATATATGTATTTTTTCAATGTTTTGGAAGGGTTTTGTAAAATAATCCTGAAATCATTTCAAAAGTTGGTAGAAATTACCTGTACGTAATAGGTGATGTTTTGTTTGGGAGTTTTCTTGCAACTAGATTAATTTGTTTCATGGTTATAAGACCGTCCAGATAAAACAATCCTGAGTCACAAATGGTAAGTTCCATTTTTTTCCAGTGGTTTGTTCATTGTATCTAAGTTTTCAAATTTATTGGTGCCAAACTGTTCTTACCTTTACATGTGAAATGTTTTTGTGTTCCTCGTTTTTATTTGTAATATTTTAATTTTCATTCCCAATATGTTTTTTCTTTCTCATTCTCAAACAAATATTTATTTCATTGCTATTTTCCAAACAGACTTTTTTTGGAATTGCGGTTTCTACAATTTTCTCTACAGTTTGTTTGTTATAACTTCATTAATTTCTATTCTTCCTTCTAGTTTATTTGTACTTATATTGATATATTTTGTAACTTGTTGAGTTGCCTCATACCTTATTAATATTAGATCTTTATTTTTTCTAATACAGTATGTAAAATTAAACATATTATCTTTACTGCATCTCAAGGATCTTAAAATATACTGATTTTTGACCCCTATTATAATATAAATACTATTTAAATTGTTGTTATACTGTACTTTCATTTGTATTATTCTTATTGTTGCTTTAAAAAAAATATTTTCTATCCACATTTGATTGAATCCACAAATGTGGAAACCGCAGATATGAAGGACTCGTTGTATACATGTACTCTGAGTATTTAATTTTGCGAAAGAACAATTGCTATTTTCCCTGTTTTTTCTTTTCCTCTTAATGAAGAAAAAAGAAAGAAAGAAAGAAAGAGAAAGAAAGAAAGAAAAAGAAAGACTATGTATTATATTTATTTATCCTTGTTAAATATTTGTTGAATGAAAACTTACATAGAATATTAGGCTTTTCTTTATGGCCTAGAACACAGATCAACTAGCTTTTTCTGTAAAGGACCAGATAACACATATCTCAGGCTTTGTGCACCACGTGTAGTCTTTCTCTCTCTTTCTCTCTCTCTCTCTCTCTCTCTCTCTTTGTCTTTGTTTCTTTTTTCTGGTGATTGTGATATAGTCATAGTTTCATTAATGAGTCAAAATTATTTGGTTCTTTATTTTATTTTTTATTTTTAAAATGTGGGGAACAATTCAGGGTCAGGGATACAAATGGCTATTATGCAAGTATCCTTGTTGATGAGGTGTGCCCCTCTCCCTCCTCTGGTAGTTTCCCACTACTGCCTCTTTCTTTCTTTAAACAAAATTATAACCCATTAAAAATGTAAAAAAAGCTGGGCTCGGTGGCTCAGCCTGTAATCCCGCACCTTTGGGAGGCTGAGGTGAGTGGATTACCTGAGCCCGCAGGTTCGAGACCCGCCTGGGCAGCAAGATCTCATCTCTACAATAAATCAAAAAATCAGCCAGGCGTGGTAACACGCACCTGTAGTTTCAGCTACTCCGATTGCTGGAGGCGGAAGGATTGCTGGAGCCCAGCAGGTTGAGGCTGCGGTGGCCAGAAGCGGCCACTGCACTCCAGTCTGGGAGACAGAGTGAGACTCCAACTCAAAAAAAAAAAAACGTAAAAAAAGTTTTTAATTTGAGGGACATACCCAAACAAGCCATGAGCTAGATTAGGTCTGTCAGCCATAGTTTGCAGATCCTTGGCCAAGAATATGGTCAACTGTTATGAATGTTCAATAAACACTAGAAAATATTAGTCTCTATTTTTGAGAATCAGGTTTTTATACTGGTATATATTACAAGCTTGTTAACTGTATTATTCAAAGTTTCTAATATTTTTATTAGATTTATCTCTTAGTGAGGATGCTTTTTCTAAGTCTCATACTAAAAGTGAAGATGTTAACTTTTTTCTTACCGTCCTATATTCTTTGATTCATCCATTTTGATTGTCTGATAGTATCATACCTTTCTTTTGATTAGTATTTCTGTAAGTAATTTTTTTCCTATCTTGTAAACAGCACACAGCTCTGCTATCTTTTCATTTTCTTTTCCTTAAAGTAGTCAATCTCTGACAATCTCTGTATTTTAGCTGGAGAAGTTGATATTTTTATACTTGTTGTGATAATTGAGGTAGCTAAATATATTTGATCGTATGTTTTTTCTTTACATTTTTACTTCTCTCTTTTTTTCTTATTGTATCTCTCTCTTTTTTTTTTTTTTGACTTACTGATTACCTCTAACCCTATTCTGTTCAATTCAAATTTAATATTTATTTTACTCTTTCAGTGCTATTGGGCTTTGTAAACTATCTTAACCTTCTCCTAAATAATACAAGGGCTTTAAAATGCTTTACTTTGATCATCTGTCTTGAAGTTTACTTGCTATTGTTTTTGGTTTGTTTTCTCGATCATGTTTATTTAATGCCACAAATAAGATATTATTTTACACAGTCCTATTTATTTAGACATACTCATGTCTCTTTTTTTGAGTCACCAAGTTTTCTTGTATTACATACATTCTTTCTGAGATTATTTCAATTATTATTTTTCTCTCTGAATACATGCTATATTAGGAAGAACTTGGTGGTTATAAACTTATTCCATTTTTGTTAATTTGAAACTGTGTTATTTTACCCTAGAAAGACAAATTTTCTAGATATACAAATATGTGTTGAAAATTATTTTATCAAAGCATATTTCCTCCAGGAAGCATTCACTGTTGATTCCATCAGGAGCCAGAAGGTGGTTCCAAATAAGAAATCATTTTTACTTATATGCAAAGGGTGCAGATCACAAGCCCAATAAGACAGATTCTCAGGAGGGACCCAGTGTCAGTATTATTTTCATTTTCCATTTAAAGTTAAGATGAAGATAGACAGACTTTTGGCATCTCTGTTTTCTGGCAGGTGAATTTTGTTCCCAGATCATCCTTTTACCAAGGATGTAGTCTTGCTAGGGCCCAACTTTATGCAAACATCTCAGATTCAAATGTCCTCTGTGCCGTTCCAAGTTCTGCCCTCCCACTTCCTCTTATGGTTGTCTTTAAAATGTCTTCAAGTCATCTTTGTGCCGCAGCTCTTACTTGCCATTCTTGTTTCTGTTCCCAGTCCATTGTTTGTTTGTTTTTTTAAAACCTCAGAGATCCCCTTTACTTTCTTGCAAGCTCAGCAATTTCTTTAAAAGTCTATCGTTATCCAGCACCTAGACATTTTTCAGCTGTAGGACTCTTCACAATATCTAGTCCCTTCTACAGTTACAATAGCACTCTGTATTTTAATTATTTTATTTCTAAAATGGTTTTTAATGAGTCTCATTAAACCATTTTTAATATTATATAACACCTGTATCAATAGATTGATTTTTTTAGATTTTGTACATCTGAAAAATACACTTGTTTCAATTCCCACTCAGTATTAAATTCCAGACTGGCAGGGAGAGATAAATCAGATAAAAGATCTTATTTTAATTTTGACTTTGATTTTTCTGAATGCTGAGTGAGTAATTCTATGCTCTGTTGGAACATTGATGAGGAAACTCTTCATTTCAGCATTCAAGTAGAAATTAAGTATAGCTAACAGTTCCAGAAACAAGCATCCTGAACTGGAGTTTTAGAAAAAACAATGAATTTTCTTCTTTTTACTGAATATCCCCTTGTCTCCTTCGAGAAGAAGATGTAAATTAATGAGATAAGGCAGTTGAACCAACATCCAGATGGTGGTTTTTATGAGAAAATGGTAATCTACAGAACTTTCTTTACGCTAAACCACGTGCTTATTTCAGCTTTTTCTCTTTTGTTTACTAGTAGCTCATTTAGAAGGGGCAATTTGTATGGATCTTAGGAGCCTCCTCTTAGTCCGAGGTCTGAGGGAACACATTAAAATGTTGCCTTTTAAAATGTTGGCTTTTAAACTAAATGAAGAAGTTAATATATTGCATTGTTAACTTAATTATATCATTATAATTTCTATATATTATTAAAAGTAATTATTATTTATTATATTATATAACAATGTAGGGCTAGCTGATACCATTGTCAAAAGACCTGTACGTGATTTTTTTTTACTGAGCATATACTATATGTCATCAATTGTGTTATTTTCAGATATGTTTAACTTATTCTTTGTTACGCCTAGGTGAGGATTGGTTCCATTTTATATATGTGGAAATCAATACTCAGAGAGGTGAACTAACATGTCATATTCACATGGCAAAGAGATGGCAAAACCAGGTCCTGAAGGAGAGGTATTTAATAAAAAATTCTACTTAAATTTTGTTACACTTTCTTCAATTTTGTAGCACTGTGTATGTGTGTGTGTGCATGCTCACACATGTGTGCACATGCATCAGTGCCCCAATAAATCATCCACTCCACGATCAATGTTGACTCCCTATAAAATTGCTATCTGTTTAGTAAGAAAAAATAGTCAAAATAATTTACAAAGAGATTCTGGGCACACAGGATAGCTATCACCTGCTCAAATTAAGCATAGATAATTCAATAATTGTTTCCTGGAATTGTTGCAAATCAGAAATTAGTAACTAGTAAGCTATTTATTCAATAAAATGAAGATCCAATTTCAAATGCACAAAAATAGATCAGATCAAGGCATATAACGGGTTAAGTCAGTTGTTCTATTGATTATTTTCCTTAACAGAACCAAAAAGCAAGAGGTAGGGGGACAAGAATAGCAGTGGATGGGTAAGGGTAAATAGGGACTTGTCTAATTGTTTTCTGTTTCTGCCTGCCATGGAGTAGAAGCTCATTAATTTTTTGAATAAATACATAATTCATAGGTATGACACTAAACGAGATCCTATAAAACAACAGGGTCAAATGACAGATACATCTAGTATTTCTTTAGAACATGTGTATTTCTTTATTACACTCTCCAAGTAAATCAAATTTGAAAAACTGCTGAAACTGCAACTGGACAGTTATTAAGAATGTTTTTAGATGAAGCTTTGGAATTGTTAACTATAACTCCTTCCTCCTCTTGTGAAGTCATTATGATAATACTACCATTTCTCCCTCCAGAATCTCTCTTGTTTCAATGGCCAACCTTGGGGGTTTCCCTTCTTTTTTTTCTGCCTTTTATTATTTTTTTAATTTATTAAAGATGTGGGGTCCAATTCAGGGTTAGGTATACAAATGTTCATTATACAGGTACCATTGTTGATGAAGTGTGTCCTCCCCAGCAGTTTCCCACTATTGCCAATCCTGCCTCCCCTTCCCCTGGCAGTTTCCCACTGTTGCCAATCCCTTTCTTAGAGTACTGTGATAACTGTTCAAGGTCCACTTATGAGTGAGAAAATGTGGTACTCAGTTCTTTGTTTCTGTGATAGATCAATCAGTATTACAGACTCTAAGTCCATCTAAGTTGCTGTAACGTTCATAATTTAAAGAAGGTTTCCCTTCTTAATGCTGCCCTGGAGAATTTCAAGAGCCTCTTTATCATCTTCTTCCCATTTTTTCAGCCACCACCTTCTACACACCTGGCAAAACATTAATGGGTTCCAATTGCCTCTAAAATACAGTTTGAACATTAGCAGAGTATCCCAGTGACTTTCCATGTCCTGGTCTCCACTTACCTTTCTAAATTCTCTCTTATCTGTGTCTCTCCCCATCTTTTGTTCATACTAAGCCATTGGACTTTTTAGTTTCTGAAAACACCCTAAGAAATTCTACTACTTTCCTTTGCTAATTTATTTCATCTTCTTGAAATACCTCCCCTACCTCATCATTTTCCTGGAAAAGTAAATTCAAATGCCCCAGAATCCAATTCTTCCCAGTGCTCTCAGGTAGAGTTCAGCATGTTTCTCTTCAGCTCTCTAACATTATTTTCGTTGCCTTTACTTTACTAAACTAATATCACATATTGTTATGTTTGCGTGTGTGTGTGTGTGTGTGTGTGTGTGTGTGTGTGTGTGTGTGTGCTTACGTGCACATGTGTGTTATAATGCCTCTACTAGATTATAAAGTGTTTTAGAATAGGGGGCCTAGACTATCCAGAGCCTTGCATGGCAGGAATAAAATTAATTCATTTTATTAATAATTTTAATGATTCCCATATCAACCAACCAGCCAATCAATCTCCTTATATCATCAGACTTTGTGAAAGAAAGGATTGTCTTCTCCTTCCATGTGGTCTCTGCCAAAATAAAGCAAACCATATTTTTCTTCTTATCTTCTAGAAACAAGGGGGATTACAAAATAACCTTTAACTTTATCCTCTGTCAAAGAGTGTATTTCAATCACTGTGCTTCTTCATCAACTCATGGAGTTGCATACTTGAAAACCCAATATATAAGATCCCAAGAGTCTTGACTAACCTCTTATTTCTATAAAATTTCCAGAGAGTCATAAGTTTGACAAAACTGGCTACCACAAGAGAGAAAGAAAGGCAAAGAAAGAACCTAAATAAGGGGAAAATGGGGGAGAGAATATTTTCCCCAAGGTTCATACTTTCATCATATAACAAGACATATTTTTTCCCAAAACTTTACACTTTTTGCTTTATGAAAAATAAAAGAAAACTAAGAGTTTAGAAAATAATTTTTATTGTATTCTATGATTAATAGTGTTTCAAATATAATAAAATTATATCTTATAAGTATGATTTGAATGTTGTGTTGAATCTTTATATATCCATATCTTAGAAAGGAAAAGACAATTTCTTGTTTTAACTCTGTGAGCAGAAACAAAATGTGTTTCAAATAGTGGTCTATGCATTTGGGGGAGAAAAATACATTGGTTAGCATAAAATGGAGATAAATGGAAAATTCAAAAGTAAAAAAAATACATGGTCAACATGTGAATTCAATATACAACTCTTTGTCATCATGTAAGTGAGAAGTCCAAGCTCTTGAATCACTTTATATTCCATTAGTGTCTATTTTGCAATCTCCTCACCAAGTTAATGATCTTATCAAAGGATTTCAGATATACAGACAGAGGTAAATGGAGGCACCAGTAGCTGTTCTTTATGAAACTGACTAATATTGCAGGAACTGAGACAGAGATTTTTATTTGCTTTGCAAACAGATGACCAAGGACCAAGGACATTTATTCAAATGAACTCAACACAAATGCAAATTGAAGGTAATGTCATTGACCTCCTTATCTCTCTATTTTCACTACCACACTTCTGCTGAAGTAGAGCTAAAAGATATGTACTTGAAGTACTTGAATTTATCTTGCTTTTTACTAAATCTTGAGGTGTGTGAAGAAGACATAGTCTGTGTAGCTCAATTTTCCCATATGTAAAATCAGGAGGAAAATAAGTTAACTATCACATGAGGATTTTATGGAGATAAGATGGAAAATATATATGCAAAAACATTTGCTAAACTATATAAATGCTGATTACTAAATATTATCATGACCACTGCTATTGGTAGTATTGTGATTCTAATTGTTGCCTTATAATTTGAATAACTTTTAACAAAGAGGAAGAGATGCCTATTTGAAGAATTTCAGAAAAGAAACATGCACATCAATAGCCACACATTTCAAAAATCACACTCAAAATCCATTTGAAGTCATTTCCACAAAAGTGCAGAATATCATCAAGTTGGTGTCACTGCCAAGAGAACCTAGTGTGATTGGAGATTAAGCGATGGAATATCTGCATTCATTAAACAAAGGGAATTGCACATAATGTAGTCTTAATGGGAGGTATGGGGGGACACAGGGAGAATTTAATGAAGGGGTCAATTTCAAAGGTGTGGGATGATCAAGTACCCTGAAGTTTGCATCAGTGGGGTGCCTTAGCCACCCCTAGGCCAGAAGAGATGATGGAGAAAGTGATTACTGGAGCGCTGTGAGATATATAGCTGGGGCCCTCCTATATATCTCCATCAACTGGCATCAGCAGGTGCAATAATAAACACCTTGGCCTATTTCTTGTCCTGTGCTCAGAGCTCCTGCCATTGCCCACCACTGGCTGAGGTAGTCCAGGTGATGCAGTTCATAGAGGTCAGTCTCCTGGGGCATAGAGCAGACTAGGGGACAAATGGAAAACATCCAAGACACTAACCTGGATGTTATTATTCAACACTGGTTATTGAGCTCATAGTAAGAGAGCAAATAATCAAAACACACATTTGGAAAAAACTAAAGAATCATTCAATATTAACAACATAGACACAACAGCTTCACAATAATCTTTGTGATTTGCTGAATGCTTGTGTCCTCTCTAAATGCTTATACTAAGCCTAGCCACTGATGTGATGGTATTTAGGGGTAGGGCCTGGCTAGGTCATTACATTTAGATTAGGTCATGAGAGTAGGACCCACATGATGGGATTAGGGCACTTTTCTCCAATAGCAGGCACCAGAAGAAAGTCCATGTGTGTATATAATGAGAAGGTAGCTGTCTACAAACCAGGGGAGATGGCTCTCACCAGATACAGAATCTGCTGGAACCTCGCTCTTAGACTTTCCACCTTCCAGAACTGTGAGAAATAAACGTGTATTTTTTTTTTTTTTTTGGAGTCGGAGTCTCACTCTGTCACCCAGACTGGAGTGCAGTGGCCGCTTCCGGTCACCGCAGCCTCGACCTGCTGGGCTCCAGCGATCCTTCCGCCTCAGCCTTCCAAGTAGCCGGAACTACAGGCGCGCGCTACCATGTCCGGCTGATTTTTTTTTTTTTTTTAATTTATTGTAGAGATGAGGTCTTGCTGCCCAGGCGGGTCTCAAACCCGCGGGCTCAGGCAATCCACTCACCTCAGCCTCCCAAAGGCGCGAGATTACAGGCTGAGCCACCGAGCCCGGCTTAAACGTGTATTATTTAAGCTACCAAGTCTATGGTATTTTGTTACAGCAGCCAGATCTAACTAAGACAACCTTTTAAAAATATGACTAAATAGTTGTGAAAGATAATTGTGGACTAGGAAATTAGAACACATAAAACTCACAATAAAGTTAATCTGATACAGATATAATGTTGAGATTTCTTATTGTTTTACTTTTAATGTTAAATCCTGTCAGGTGCAATGGCTCAGACCTATAATCCCAGTACTTTGGGAGACAGAGGCAAGAGTTTTGCCCAAGCCAAAGAGTTCGAGACCAGCTTGGACAACTTGTTGAGACCTTGTCTCTACAATAGAAACAAAAAATTAGTCGGGCATGGTGGTGCACGCCTATAGTTCCAGCTACTTGGAAGATTGAGGCAGAAGGATCACCTGAAACCAGCAGACCGAGACTGCGGTGAGCCATGAGCATGTCACTGCACTCCATCCTGGGTGACAGAGTGAGACTCTGATTAAAAAAAAAAAAAAGTTTATTCTGGGGCCTGAGGAAAGCAGTGGGGATGCATTTGTGTAAATGGCTGAGCTAATACAGGTATTGCTATGGAGTCAAATTTAGGTTTCCCAAGAGTCTGTCAAGAGGGAAGCATGAGAAGGGAAAGAAGCAGAGCAAGAAGCTGCTAATTTTCTCCAAGACACTTGACCTTCCCTTCTCTTCCCCAGGCATGCTCTATTTCCCTCTCCTGGAAAGAGAGAAAGAAAGCTGGGATGAATCACCCAAGCCTAGGGTAGTGGTTGTTCTAAATAGGACAGGTTTATGGAAGGAGATTTGGTAGAAACGGATGCTTGGGCAATTAACTTGAGCATGCAAAGTTCTGTAGGTAACATCAGAGAGTGTCTTAAATTGAGTGATGTGAGAGAATACATAACACCTATTATGAGTAAATGGGGGATGAGCCAACAGGGACCAATCTTTTCTGAAAAGAAAACTGAAGTAGGAAAAAGTAGATACTATTGAGAAAGCTACTGCTTATGTTACTAAGTAGAAAAGTAATAATTTTACATGTTTGAAGCTTTTTTCTAAGTCACTGATGACTCCAATCAAAGTGAACTGAAAAAGCTGAGCGACAAACTGGTGAAATTACCCTGAATAGTCAACCTGGGAAATAAAGGACAAGGAATTTTTACTAAGGAAAGCAATCTTCCAATTTCTCTTGCCTAATTCTTCATATTCTTGCCATCACCTCTTTAGTCACATCTCAAAGAGGTGAGAAATAAGGAAATTGCAGATTTGCAAGTGAGATAAGGGTAACAGCTTGGGCCTTATTTCAGCTGTGTGAGTACCATCATGGGGAAATTTTATCTAAGCGGCAAATGTCACACCTCACCACCTGAGGGCAAGGAAATGCATTATTTAAAACCCACACACCAGGATGTCTGACTCAGAGTTGACTAGCATTGCTGGTAACTCACAAAAGCAAAGTATAAGCTCTGCAAAATTAAAATTGAGACACACTAAAATCCAACTTAATGCCATTGAACCATTGTATTCTAGCTATTTTTTAATACTCCACATGTTTTAAACTGAGATGCTGTATATTAACATAAAGCTTGAAGTTCTAAGGAAGATCACCACATAGGTGTAATTTAGGGCCATTTATTTGTTGGTTATTTTATTCATTCAATAAATTAATGCCAAGAAATGTTTTAGGACTGGGGATCCCATGATGGCAAAGCCACTGTTCCTACACTGAGGGAGTTCCTGGTCTATTAAAGAGAGACATGATAGACTAAGAAAGTCGGTCTGGAATGTCTGATGGAAATCCTAAAAGAGCTTCACCTCTCTCAGGTTCAGGATCAGTGGGAAGAATCAATAATTTCCTGAAGAAGATGACTCTGAGGAAAGGAAAGGAAAGGAAAGGAAGAGAGATTTCCCAGGTAAAGAGGAGCAGGGTGGGCACTTCAGGCAGAGGGAACAGGCTAAGCAAAGACATGGAGAATCAGACAGAACGTTGGGATGCTCTGAGCCCATGGGCACCACTGGAGTATAAAGGACCAAGACAAGAGGAAGTAGTGAGATGTGTGGTTGGAGAGGAGGCCAGGGCCAGGTGTAGCAAGTTGCATGGGGGACTGGACCATAACCCAAAGCCTAGGAAATTTTGAAGAATTTTCTGGAGGGGGTGATGGCATGATCAGATTCATCTGAAAAATTACATTAATTAGGCAACATCTATTGATCACGTACTACGAATATAGGACTCTACGCTATACACTAAAACAGTTACTATTTTGGAGACCTTAATATGTTCCCCACCGCCCTAAACAAGATGGGTACTTGCATATCTTTATTATCTAATGCTATTATTTTTCTTAATTAATTTTTTTTAATTGAAGAAACAGAAGAACAGAAACTTTCAATTCACTCATCCTAGGTTTTAACCATTTCCTGAGCCTAGGGAATATGACTACAGATCTCATACTTTTTCCCACTGACCATCTTGGCTCTCTCAATCAAATCATTCACTTCAAGATTTCTAAGAACAGGAAATGCTTTCCTATCTAAGAAGTCTCTTTACTTTTGAGAGTGGTGCAACAAATTGAATGTTCCCCTAAAATTCATGTGTTGAAATCCTAACCCCCAATGTGGTCATATTAGGAGGTGGGGCCTTTGAGAAGTAATTACATCCTGGGGGTTGAGCCCTTGTGAGTGAGAGTAGTGCCCTTATAACAGGAAGACCTACACAACTCTCACATTCCACCATGGGAGGATACAATGAAGACTTCCAAGCATCTGCAGCTTGGAAGAGGGTTCACACTATAACCTGACCATGCTGGCACCTTGATCTCACATTTCTAGACTCCAAAACTGTCAGAAATAAATTTCTGTTGTTTACAAGTCATTCAGTTTGTAGTACTTTGTTATAGTAGCCCAAGCTGACTCAAAAAGTGGCATAGCTGACTCTGCCATCAACGTAACAATATCATGGCACTCAAGGTAAGTAAAGGGGTTTCATTTGTGGAAGTCAGCCAGACCTTTCTACCCACTGTCAGCCTCTCTCCAGTCAGGTTACTCCACCTTATAGAATGAATGACTAATAAGTCACGGACAATTCTGTGGAAAGGTTCCTGCCAATTCTCTTAGTCACATATGCAAGTGAAGGTGAGGGATTAGAAAACTGAGTTGCAAAAGAAAAAAAAAGAAAAGAAAACTGAGTTGCAGGGAAGAGGTGTTCCAGAGTGTGGGGTGGGAGGCATCTTGCTTTTCCCCATGTCCTGAGGAATTTTACTTTGGGCTGGTGAAATGTAGCTAGCAGAAAGTTCTGAACTCACCAGGGGAATACAGGTTCTTCATAACCAAGGTAAAAGTACCAACAAATGAAGGAAGTAAATTATTTCTAATCAAATAGGGGATAGTCAATGAAATTCTGTAAAGATGGGGAGCTGTGACTAAAATAGCTTTGAAAAATGCACCTTCAAACAACTCTGATAATCTATGTTCTTCACAGTAAATCTTTTAAACATTTTGTATAAGTATAAAATACTTATGGAAGGGTACATATAAGTATATAGCTCCACGGTTTTCAAGAAGTGAACACACTCTTGTAACCAGCACCCAGATAAAGAAACAGGACATAGGCAATGCCCAGAAGCTCCGGTCCCAAATATTTTCCAGACTCTACTTACCCAAGGGAACTACTGTCCTAAAATTCTGACATTGACCAATTTTGCTTGTTTAAAGGTTTCACATAATTGGAATCATCCAGCATATATGCTTTGGTATCTGGCTTTATACATTCAACATTGTGCTTGTGAGACAGGCCCACACTGTAATGCAAAATTATCTCATCATTGTAAGGTATGTCTGTGAGAGTTCATACCTTAAATTATCTGTCTGGAAGATACAACAATTTTATGGAAATGGCTGGAGTGTGGACCCCATTTTCAGATTAGTTAGATAGAGACAAATGTTGGGCTTATATCACCACCAGATATGGGTACCAGGACCCCTTTACAATTTGCAAAGAAATATCATAAATGTAATTCTGAGGAGAGAAAGGAATAAGAAGTTACATAGAGAGAGATTTCTAGAAGGAATCAGAGAGGAGCTGGGCACAATGGCTCACGTCTATAATTCCAGTACTTTGAGAGGCTGAGGCAGGAAAACTGCTTGAGCCCAGGAGTTCAAGACCTGCATAGTCAACGTAATGAGACCTTATCTCTACAAGAATTACAAAAATTAGCTGGGCATGGGGGCATGTGCCTGTACTCCCACTATTGGGAAAGCTGAGGTGGAAGGACCACCTGAGCCCAGGAGTGTGAGGCTGCAGTGAGCTGTGATTGTGCCATTGTACTCCAGCCTGAGCAACAGAATGAGACCCTGACTCAAAAAAACAAAACAAACAAACAAACAAATATATTTGTTCTCTTATAATAAAACAAAGACCCTAGTTGAGGGGAGAAAAATGCTAGATCTATTTTTACAGACACACACACACACACACACACACACACAGTTCCCTTTCCTTTATGTAGAAATAGTGTGTTTCCCATATCTCAAAATTTCCTATGTAAAACATTCTTCACAAAACCTGAACTTTCCATCAACCCAGTCTATAGATAAGAGATAAAGGACATTATGCAATAGCAATTTAGCACTCAATCTCTGTCATTACAAGACCAGCATCAGTTGAAAAAAAAAAGCACCATGAATTAAAATTCTGAAATAAAGGCATCTGGTTCATTCTGAATATGCCATTTGGCGCTCCGGCCTCCAGGGTTACACTTACTTCCTTCTATTCTGATTTACAGCTTGTTCTCCTGGGGGATCCTCTGATTTCAAGGGCATTAAGACATGATTTATTTACATAAGGCCAATCGAGGGTTATCCTGTTCTAAAAAATTAGGGGCCAGTACTGTTCCGTAAATGGAACAAAAAAGTTAATCACATTAAAATGGGGTCTCAATGACTGAAAAAGGTAAGGCTGCAAATCAGTATGATTAACTATGATGACAAAACCAGAAACTAATTTATACTCTAAAGAACAACTTATTATCACTTTTTGCTTAACTTCTCAAAGACAGACTCATAAAATTGGTGTCTCAGGATGCCTCGTCTTGGTCTTTCATGGTTTCAAAACAAACAATAAATGGTTTTCCTTTCTCTCTTTTCTTCCAGAAACTATTACATTTTTTAAATAAAGGAATGAAAAGTCAGATATACAAATGAACTTTGTCATACAGAGTCAGGAAAATAGATGTAAAAAAAAATATTTTTTAACTTCTTTGATGCAACCTATGTCTTTGATCACAACATGTTTCATTTTAACAAAATATGAGAAAATGGAAGAGATCTTGTGCTATTACGCCCTGCTCTAATTGTGTTACTTTGAGTGCAGCTTGCATTTCTGGAAGCAGAATCAGAACGAATTTGCTTTATATCACACAAATAGTGTTTCACTTTATTTGATCTCCTTACTATTTGCAAAATGGAGAAACTTGAAATTAAAACAAACAAATAAGGTCTTAGTTACCATTTTCACTGCTGCAATGAGGGTAACAAAAAGCAAATAAACAAAAATCGTAACACTCAACACAAATACTCTATGTAGTGCAAACATTTCAATAGTTAACAAGATTTCTGAAAATTCTATAATCCTTATCATAAAGAATCTGAATCTTCCTGAGAAAATAGGGGAAAACAAAAAATAAATACCTCAAGGGAAAGATTAAACAGCAGAAAATATTATTTATGTAGAAGACATTATCAATTTATGAAACAAGTTTTTCATGCAAGTTGGCAAATGTATCAAAGCTGTATGATATTGAAAGCTAAAACGTTGGGAATAAATATAAATAAATAAACTTTAACTGTTTTTAATCATAAATTATATTTTTATACTTAATTATATTATTGCTAGTAAGTACATATTTGTAAAATGCTTTATACTATTAATATGCTTATACATGAAAGCATTTACTATAAAAAAATTGCCTCAGAGTTCTCAAAAAAAATCACTACTTTAATATTGATAATACTGTTTCTTCAAATTTCACTACCTGAGATCCACCTAATGAACATCAGGCATAAACACAAATGTTATCTTTTAGGTAAATTTTAAAAATATTAAACACAAACTTGTATAAAAATAAAATCTATTTTAAGAAATTATTTTATATCAGTCACAAGGAAGCTGCACTTATACATTTTTAATCACAATCTAAATGTCTTGGTGATGGTTACCTCAAGATGTTTCAAGTTTCATATCAAATTGTTTCTTTCCTTATTCTTCATTTGCACTGAACGATAGAAGATGTGTTTAAAATTAATCCACTTCAGGAATACAGGCAACTATTTGGTGTTTCTTTCAGATATTTAGGTGTCTTTGGAATAAAATGTTTCTGCCTCGAAAAGATGGGTTCAGGCTATTCAGAATACCAAATACATTGCTGAGGATGTTACTTGAACAAGTGATATGAAATACATTGATATAGTTTTTTATTTGATTGCTGTCTTTTTTTTTTTAATGACTTCTTGCCAATAAAAAAAAAAAAAAGATTGTGATTAATTTTTTAATCTTCCAGCAAGTAAACTTTCGTCTGGGAAAGCAGAATCTTTTTCTGGAAACCCAGGAAACAAATTTCCAAGACTTACATAATGCTTTAATTTTTTGACTATCATCTTCAACACCAAGTCAGTGTCAGGTAGTATAGTGTTGACCACCAAATATTGTCTGTGACTACAGCAGTGTGCACGAATACAGTCCTTGTCGCACACATGACTGTATTCCATAAATCCTTGCCCTGGGGGAGTCTTTTCCAGGCTACCTCATGGAATTCAAGATAACCATGAATGGAGTCAAAAAAAATAATCTCAATTCGTAGAGTTTGGAGCTCTGTAACAAGAGAACAAACAGTTGCATGCACCTCTCCCTCATATATGTACCATACATGTGCCTAATGCTGATTTACATTCTGTACTTAGACATTGTGTGTAATAGCAAATACCTGATAGCCAGTTTCAGGATTGTAATTGCCTTTCCATGGTGTAGGCAGATTCCAAGGGTGTCCATTTGGTTTAGTAATGTTGCCAAAAGGTCATTACGCTTTCTCTCTGGCCATAAAAATTGTCATTAAACTTGTGGCTGGTTTTATCCTCTCAGTCATAGTGTGACATTTGCCTGATTATTTTTAATAAAGAGTACAAAGTTGAATTATCTTGCTGTGACTTTGGTGATTTCCCCATTTTATGCACAAAAAAAAAGCATTAATTTTGATAGGGAAAGTATTATTTTACTTTCCAGAGACACTTAATTGGTTCAACAAAAAGGTCATTGTGTTTGTTTGAAAGCTGCAAGAAAGTTTCAAAGTTTTCATGTCACTAGGTGACAGATTTATTATAATTGGATGAAGAGTAAAATTATAGTATAAAATAAAATTTTAAAATAATTACCATTTTACCTCCTGTTCAAAATTTTATTTTGTGGCTGCTTAAGTATAATCATCACAGTATCCCAGGACAAACAAGCTATATTCTACATTTGCACTGGAGCCTGATCACCACTTACATTTTTTTACATTAATCTTAATTGTAGTATTTATGTTATTCCTCTTATCATAACATTGTGCTGTAGTGGAGTGGTTTTGAGCTGATGATCTGCTTATTGTGACTAGGAAATATGATTAATCCAAATACTGACAATAAAAAAGGAAAAGAATAATTAACAGATGTGAGTAATTAGAAGAAAATTACAAGAAATTATACATGTTGGGGGAAGCTGCACCATTAACCAATGTTAGCTGAGACCACATGACCACTACAGTCTTTATAATGCACTCATAGCCTTGGAGAGCTCACTAGGACTCAACAAGGTAACAAAATGCCCAAAAGCCATGACTAAAATTACATTTCAAACATTTTTAATGTGTGTGCATGAACAAAAAATTTTTTTTCCTTTTAAATTGTCAGGCAACCCATGGACAAAACAATTGGTTGATCATTTTGAGACTTCACTTTGAGGAATACCGGTATTCAGGCATTTGTCATGATCAAAAACATTGATCCTCAACAAGGGGCCTTTTCAAAGTTTTAGCAATGCTTTTAGCTTAGCAATATTTTTTGTCCTAACTTTGCATGTTTTTATTGAGCTCTACTACTTACCAGGTCTTGTGTTAGATGCGAAGAGAGACGCAGAGAATAAAAAGACAAGTTCTCTGCCTTCTGGGAGTTTATAATTAGCCGGTACTACAGTATATACATAGTTAGTCATAATTCAAGATGGGTTATTGGTACAGTTATACTCAAATGAGAAAATCCAGTATGTTCACAGGAAAGAAACTGATTACAATGATCACCAAGCACTTAGGGGAAAGATGCTTTTCAGGTGTACCTTACAGGGACCGAGAACGCAACAAGAGCAGGAAGAAGGCACGAAGCTTGGAAAGCTCAGGTTAAGGCTGGTGTGCCTGGAAGAGATGATGTGAAACAAAGGCCAGAAACTATGAGTCAGGTCAGAGTGGTCCGTGAATGCCATGCTACGAGGCATTCATTTTTCACATAAAATGTTTGAGAAACAGAAATGAAAGTATTCGGCCTGTGTTTAAGAAAATCACTCAGGCAATATTGAAAATAAAATGGGAAGGAATATCAAGCAGTCCGTTTATTCTGAAGAAGAGGAATGAAAAAAAATAATCCATATATCCGAATTATTTCCTAGGCATTAGGAAGGTGTGCATTAACACATGTGAAGGGAATTAACTAATTCAGGTGCATTTTCTGGTGTCACTTGGAATAACAAGGAGAGGGGTAACTGTCCCTTCCTAACCCAAACTAAGGCAGGAAAGGAGGCAGCTGTGTGCGGGGAAGGACAGCGATGGAGCCAGACCATTTGCCTTCAAACCCCATTATGTGTGTATGTACGTGTTTAAGCAGAATCTGGATGGATATGAACTTAGTAAGTTGCATGGATTCAAATGTGGTCAAAATGGTGGGTGCTGGTGGCTAAAACCTGGTTCATAAAATATGATCCAAGTAGGCAATTACTGTCAATACAGGCTTTCGCAATTGACTTATGATGAATGAGGGTGGCTGAAGTGTGCATTAGTTTTGGGAAAGTGTGATGTATTACAAAGGTCCTAAATCAAACCCCCCAGGGTCCTCTCTGATTCATTCCCATAGCAGATTTTCTCTCTCCAGCAACTTGCCTCACCTCCTCTGACCTCATCCATTTCCTCTCCAGACCATATTCCAGCCAGCTATTTCCAACACAGCCTAACTTCTGAGCAGAGAACATCGTAGTCACAAAAAGTATTTTACTACAGGTATTAGTGCAGAGGAGTTAAATTTATTGAATAATAAGTAAACTAATGATCTCATAAAATCAATGAGCCTCCCTAAAGGATATCAAGTCCTCCCGAATAAAGCACTACATTATCCAAGAAATTTGCTTGCTGCTACCCTGGCCAACAATTCTCATCTCTGTTATATGCATTATGACATTATACATCCTTTGGAGAACCAGAAATAGGCATTTTGGTATTTTGAATGGAAATAATATTATAAAGTATTGACAGATATGGTTTTCTCTACATATGTTTGATTTCCATGGCTCTTCCCACTGAAATATCAAGGTCCTTAACTAATTCAGGGAAAAGTCGTTATGATGGGACACAGTCAACTTGACTGAAACACTGTAGGGAAGAAAGAGAGAGCGACAATAGGCATAACCATGGACTGTTCTGAGCAAGCCTGGATGTATGATTTTTCTAGGTACAGAGGACACATCAGTAAAATTTATAGAAATTTTCTTGCATGTGTGAGTTTGCGGACTGTGTTCATTCCCACCCATATTTTGCTAAACAACCACCCCTGTTAGCTACTAAGTAAGAAAAGCTTGTCACCCCAATGCAAGTACCAGTCAAGGAAATGCTTTTCTTTCTCAGCACTCAAGTGGTCCCAGTTTTTTTGAAAGATGCATCACAATCTCTCAGAAAGTAATCCCTGGCCACAGGAAGGTCAGCTGCAACCCAGTCCCTATATGCTACTGGTGTGTGTCACCACCAGATAACTGGAAATGACTATGTATGGAACTGAGAGTGTCCTCAGGAATTTCCCCAAACAGTCTCAGATGTGGTAAGGTGTATTGACATAGCTGTTTAGTCAAACTTACCCAACACCTGCTCTCCTAGGTCCTGAACAGACAGCAAGTACCATTAATTTCAGAGTTCTTGTTTTTATGAGCACCAATATTGGGTAAATTCACATGTCTTTTTTCGCTAATATCTTCAATTTGGAACCCCAAAAATAAAAACAACATTCTCTGAGCTGAGGTAGCTCTTACATCTTCAGCCTATCCCAAGGTATAAGCCAGGATAATTACAGAGAGACATATGTTGATGGCAATAAAGCAGTTACGTATGTTCACTATTTGTTTTGAAGATTAACTGTCTTCCACCTTGCGGTATTTAAGCATGAGACTATTTCAGATTTAACACATATTCCCCAACCCTCTTCTCCACCATAAAACATAGTCTAGGGGAAGAAATTACAATTTATATAACTTACAACCCGAGGATTTCACTAATATAAACAATTCTGGTGCATAACAGTTGGCACCCAAAAAGACAATTTATATACTCCCTGCTCTTCCCTGCTGCCAAATCCAGGGTGACATGTTCATTGTTTTCCTCATAAAAATCTACAGTTGCTTCTGCAAGAGCAAGAACAGGGGCCGACTTTTTATTTCATTTTTATAAGCATGGATGAGCAGATATTCAGAGGGGCCAAAATGAATACTACGTTTCAGTCTGTCAGATCCCAAAATGGCAAAGACATTTAGCCTCCATCTGATAGCTGCTAATGGAATCACTAGAATATTGTCAAGCTTTAGGGGTACTTTTACAGAACAACTTGGATATGTGCTGACTCTTTTTGTCACTAGACTAAGGCAAAGACAGACCTAAAACAATCTCCTGCTCAAACTACAGAATAATCATTAACACTTAAGTAAATGCAAATAAACAAACACATGAAAATAATCCAGGTAATTGAAGTTCAAGTGTGGTAGAGACTGAAGACAAAGCTCTTTTCTATTAAGAAATAAATGACTCATTCCAACTCACTCATAACTCCCAATACATTAATTTTTATCACTGAAATAAGATTTTATGCAAATTATGTCAAGTAATCCAGTCACTGCTTTAATAACATACTTTACATAAACACATTAAAACTGCCATGTTTATAGAAACCCTCAGCATGTACTGCAACAGCAATAATAGCCACGAGGAACAACCTTCCTTTTGAAGTTTGAGTTATTGGAGAAAAAATTAAACTATTTCTTTAAAAAATCTTTTAGACCAATCTAGCTGAGTGAATAACACTCCTGTAAAGATTAAGAAGTCTGCATAGCACAAGAAACACTGCATATTCATTTGAAATAGCTTCTACTCTTTGAATTTTACACTGGAGACTTTAAAAAAGAATAGCTTATGTCTATAATAGTCCATTATGAGGCATTTCACATGCATAAATTCTCAATATTTCATAAATACTATAACTATGAAAAAATCAGTCATGCCTTACATTTAGAAAATGGACCCTGGTGGAATATTGCCTTTTTCAACCTTAGCAAACATAAGTTAAATATTTATAAAACAAAATATACTGAAACTGTTTCAACTCTTGTGGGAGTTGAACAGACACTTAAAAAAAATCAGCCAGAACTAAGTAGTCTTATGTGTATTAATAGTGAATATACATATGCAACAACTCTCTACAGAAATATTAGCACTGATTGAGTTCCAAAATTTTCAGCTTATACCGGAATATATAAACAGGCATTAGTCAATTCTATCAGGATTATTTTACTAACTGATTGATTTTATCAATATCGATTCGACTTAGTATTCAAGAAATATATGGAATAAAACAAAAAATAAGCACTGCTTTGAAAACATCAGCTTATACATGGGATTATTAGATAATTGAAATAATACAGAAAGGAACACAATAAAGAGTAGAATTATCTCTCACTCAACTAATCCTGTCCCTTTCTCCAAAGGCAACAATCATTATTACTTTTTACTTCTGTTTCCCTCTGGAAAAAGGGGGGAAAGGCTTATTGATGTAACAATGAATCTATACAAATATATAATATATTCACATATTTAACCTTTCTGTACCTTATCTTTAAAATTATAATTAATGGATCTATTTCCCTTTTAGTTAACAGTTACTTTAAAAAGGCTTTCAAAATTCTTTACCATATTATGTTATTCAAACAGTTCCCGACTGACCAGTCTTTCCATTGTTTTCAGTTGTATGGTGGGGATGGGGTGTATTTTAAAAAATCTGGAATAAACATGATTGTGCAAATGTGTTGGTGAACTTCTGTAAGTATATGCATAGGATAAATTCCTACCAGGGATAACGTTTTTTGGTCAAAGAGTATGCACATTTAAATTTCTGATAAATACTTTCAAACCTCCCAAGATAGGTCATCATACTTTATATCCTCAGGATTCAGAGTCCTTTATCAATATATCCACTCTGGATATTTCCAAATTTAATTATCTTCCAATCATGTGGGGATATTAGATCTTTTCTAGGATTTGGCTTTTTGTTTTTGTTTTACTTCTGAATGAACCTCAACAACTATTTGTATGTTAAATATTCATTTATTTTTCTTTATTTACAAATTTACTGTTTATAGTCTTTTCATATTTTTTGTGAGTTGGTTCTGTTTTCTAATGTGTTTTGTGTTGTGAAGTTTATTGATCTTTTCTTTATACATTTTGCATTTTATATCTTTTTTATAAAGCTTCCTCTGACAAGAAGTTAAATACATTGAGTAATGCTTTTTAAGAAAAAATATTATAGGTTTTAAAAATATTTAATACTTTTTTCCATCTGGAATTTATTTTGCGATAGCAAGGTAGGGACCCAGTTTTATCTTTTTCACCAGTTATTCCTCAGAATTTACCCAATAATGTCTTTTTTCAATTATTTTTTTAAAAATACTACTATCATAATTTAATGTTACAAACCTATAAATCTATGTGTGGCCCTTCTTTTTATCCTTGGTTTTCTGTAGTACCAATGTATTGCAATTATTGCAATTTCATAATGTATTTTAAAACCTGATAAAGTTAGGGCCTCCCTTATTACTTTTCTTTTTCAAAGTTGTTCCAGCTGTTTCTACTCCAACTAAATTTTAGTAGAAAAAAGACATTGAATTTTGTCAAATATTTATGTATTTTCATCTATTTTATAAATTACCTTTTGATTTCTTCTGTGACCCAAGAATTATTTTAGAGTTCTTTTTTATTATTGTTATTAAGATGATTGGATGTTGTTGATCTATAAGTTAACATTTTATTGCATTGTAGTCAGTGATGTACTTCACATTATTTTACTTCTTGGGCCATATCAAAGTTTTCTTTTAGATCTAATATATGTTCCATTTCTATATACAACCCATGGTATTGAAATAAAGGTTGACTTTCTAGAGATAACCATCATTCATTCCTTCATCCAACCATCTACCCACCCACTCATTCATCCATCCAACAACCTAGCTACCTATTCATCCACCCACCCACCCGTCCATCCGTCCATCCATTCAGCTATCCAGTTATCAACTTCTACATTTATATTTATTTAAGATTCTCAGTAAGTTTATTTAGACCCTTTACACTGTAAACTAAATTTTGTTGTTGTTGTTTTTTGGTCTACATAGTCTTTTCATGGCTGGCATGATGAGTTAACTTCTCTTGCCACCACTATGTTTCTGTTAAATTCTCCTTGTATTCCCTTGTAGCCAAATACTTTTTATTTTATTTTATTCTTTTGATGTGTTATTTAGACTTTAAAGATGTATGCAATTATATTCACATTATGAGTTGCAATTTTTGTCATTACTGAATTTCTTTATCTTTCAAGCTTTTTTGGCCTGGATTTAACAGTTTAAAATTAATATCATGAATTTCAATTTTATTTTTGTTAGCATTTACCTGTTACCTGTTTTTTATCTTTATACTGTTAATCTGAGTAACACTTTTAGAATGATCTCTTGTACATAGTATATCTGTAGGATTTTTAAAAATATAATAATTCAATGTATGTCTTGTTCTCATTTATATTATATATATATAACATTCATTTATGTTCACTGAAATTATAAGTGTAGTTAAATTCTCATGTTATACTTTCTAGATGTAATGTTTCTTTGGTTTTTGAACTTCTATTTCGATTGTCTTTTTTTTTTTTCTTTTCCCTTATGTGATGTATGTGTTCCTTTCTGGTTATTTGAAAGCTTTCAATGCTGTCTTTAGTCATTCTATCCTACACAGCCTTCTAGTTCAATTTCCAATAAGAAAGTTGAGAATTTACTGTTCGATCATTAAACCTCTATCTCCCAACATTTATTTTTATAATTTTGTTTGTTGTCAACATTTACAATATTTAATTTCTATAATTCTCAGCATCAGAATTGTTTAATTTTCTTCTATATTTAAATGATATCAATTCTTATTTCACCTTTTACCACAGGTGCTCTGTGTAATCTCATGTTTTATCCTAAGCCATTTGTTTCTGTTTGAGTTTGTAGAAATGACTCATCTATTTTTCTCACTGAATCTTGAAAAATTCCATCTTTATCTTTGAAATGTAATAGTTTAACAAACGTGTGCTTTAGTGTCACTCCTTTGTACTCATTTTTTTCCCCCTGAAACAGAAGGCACCTCTGCTTCTACAGATTCAGTTCCTAATTTATTCCCCATGCTTTGTTTTCTTAATTTGCAGGTGATTAGTCTCCATCTCACCCATTATAAACTTGGGCAGGTTGATTTAGAAAATAGAAATATGCATGATTATAGTGTGAGCAGTTCTCTTTGATTCGGACCCGGGGGCTCAGACAATTCACTCACCTCAGCCTCCCAAAGCACTGGATTACAGACTGAGTCACTGAGCCTGGCTACAATACTCATTTTCATTTAGAATGAATTGGGAAGCAAGCTTCGCAGAGTGTGGATCCTTGCTCCCCATTCTGACTGGTTACTGTATAACTTTCATTTATGAAAAATAGACTCTTGGTGTCCAGGAGCCAGAATGGCTCTGGTGAAACAACAGGTGTTAAACCTCAGTAGCTTTTAGTTTTTTCTACCTCTGACCCTGTTTATTTTTGTCCCATTTCCATGGATGCCCAAGATAATGTGGGTTGCTCAGGTGGATGGAGTTCATAGCATTAATTCCTGTCATGTGAACAGGAGAAGAAAGCGGTAGAGGGCTAGGGGATTTTAGGACAGATCCATGGCTGCCCTTCCCCTATCCCTGTGTTCCTTAGGTCACCCACCTCCAGTTTCAGTTTTAGGGCCATTTCTCTATGAACATTAAACAATTTCATTCAAATCAGTTATGCAGGATCCTTATTGTATTTCAAAGTAACACTTCTAAAAGTATATTATAGGCAAGTTATGTGTGAACAAGACCCTTTGATGTAAAATATCAAAATGAAGCTGAATTTCAAAATATTATTCCCCTTAAGCCACATGGCATGGACGATATAAAATTCAAAATCAATTCCTCCATCCATCAATCCATTCAAGAAGGGAGGAAACTCCCAACCTTCAATGAGAAGGAAATACCAGTGTCTAGCAAAGGAAGCAGACATGAGTCCCAGAATCTTCGTGGCTGACTTTGGCAATTGGCCATGTGCTTCTGGCTGCTCTTCACATAAATCGGATAGGGGAGATACAAATAAAATAAAATCCTGACAACACCCAACTCCATCCCAACTGTAGAGAAGATATTGAAGCAGCCCTGAGAGAAGGAATGTGGAAATTTCCATAAGGGTGGCAGTCTTCTCAATCACAAGAGACAGTCATCATTTGTCTACTTCAGTGTCTTCCCGCTGGCATGAAAGTAGGGGATAAAAAGCAGAATGACCAAAAGCACTCAGAGCTAATTATCTTCAGCAAGAAACAAGGTTTTAGCTGATTAGAAAACAAAAGAGAAAATAAATGGTACAAAGAGTTGGAATGAGTAGGGGAATATGTTCTAGAATCCCTGGGTGATGTTGCCCTCAGCCTGTCTATTGCCTTTAATGCTTAATCTCTGTTATGTCTGAGGAAGAAAGTAAAACGGCTGTTGGTAAGAGAGAGGCTAATTGGGTTAAATAAACCTCCTGAGGTACTCCAGTTGGAAGTAGAGGCTCAGGGGCCCTGAGCTGAGTCAGGGAAACTTTCGAAAGCAGAGGCATTGAAGTGATTCCCAATAAAGCAGAGCAGATCCTGGCATGAGATAATTACAAAACCAGAGAGGAAAGGGCAAAGCTACGAAACACTAACCAAGACGCTCGCCCAAATCCCAACGCCCCCTCCCCTTGTCAAATAGCTTCATGTATAAGCAGACCTCAAATTGCAGTATTTAGGGGAAGCTAAGTAAATCTCAGTAAAGGTGAGATGGGAATCAAAAAGAAGTGACTCACACTATAATCGTGCATATTTCTATTTTCTAGATTAACCTGCCCAAGTTTATAATGAGTGAGATGCGCGCGCCTGCAGTTCCAGCTACGTGGAAGGCTGAGGCGGAAGGATCGCCGGAGCCCAGCAGGTCGAGGCTGCGGTGGCCGGGAGCGTGCCACCACACTCCAGTCTGGGTGACAGAGTGAGACTCCAACTCAAAAAAAAAAAAAAAAAATGAGTATTGGATGATTAAACACAATTGATATATATAAAATCCAAATTTGTTTACAAACCACAGTTATACAAGAAAAATTATCTATGGATTCATATAAGTAGCACATTTAAAATAGAAAATAATTTTAAAAATTGAATTAACATAGAACTAGAAAAGTTGAAAACAGTTTTTAGGAATCTTTCTGCTGTGTTACATGAGCCATACCATGTAAATCTGGGTGTGGTACTGGGGTGGGCCAGAGAGGTAAGGAAAGAAAATTATATTCCGTTAGTTTCAGTTTGTTCACAAGTTATGCTACAGGAATAGTATTTCTAAGGATTCCAGAATTAAAAACAAATTACTAAGGAACTGAACGAAGTCTCCTCAAGATAACAGTGCATTTCTAAAATTATGACTATCTTACAAAGAAGTGCATCTTTCTGCTTCCATGTTTTCAATTCACATATTAAATACATATTTTAGCTTTTTCAAAAACTTTCCCAAATAAATTAGATTAATAAGCCAGATCATCTAACTTATGCTTTTTTCTACTGACAACATAAATATATAATTTGATTCTGATGGCTTTGTCGCTTTTTTAAAATGTTAAAACACAGTAGGCGAGAAAAACTAATTGACAAAATGCACTAAAAAAAAGTTATATGTTCTTTATTCTTCCAAATTCCCAACTCTCTAAACAGGCAAGAAGCATGAAAATAAGCATAAACTATTTATGGTAATGTTGATTGTATTTTGTAATCTTCTCTCTGATTAAGCACTTTTCAATGAGATGGCAATCAAAAAGCAGATTAAAAAATTATAAACCCAGATAGAAACTAACCATCCTTCAAATGCTGTGCAGCTTAAAGGACTACACATGAAAAAGATTGTGCGGGTAAATCTATATTAATAGGGGAAAAGAGAGATAATTCAAATTACTCTAAGGGTTCAAATGCATCATGATTGCACTGAAACAAATTCAAACTTAATCTTGCCTTAGAATAATTACTTCCAAAAGCAACTTTTAATATATATGATTTCTGTATGCAACCTGAGCCTATTAGCCATCACACTCAGAATTTCTTTAGGGGACAATTGTAATATATGATGAAGGCAGCTTGATCCCACCTCAGAGTATTAGATATAATCTCTCATACTTCATAATGCTGTCTCTTGATTGTTTGTGTGATGGGAAGAAAATAATGCATATAATAAAACACAATTCAATCTTTCAAGTAATGAAAATGTTTCAAGTCTTAGTCTCCTACTCTCTTTCTAGGGTAACACAGACATTGCAAATAATGGAAAATCAGAAAGGATGCTTTTTTTTTATTGATAGAAACAATTCTCCAAAACACCAGCATCAGATGGGAGGAATTAAAACAACTACTGTAAAAACAAGTTTAAAAAAAATACATGACTTTGCATCTCCATTGCTCCCACTTTCTCTGTTAAAAAAAAAATGAGTATTTTTAGTAAAAACCTGCCTGCTTTTAAACTACCCTTGAATGAAAAATGGGAAGTTTGAAAGATGGCAATGGGCACCCTGACCTACTGAAAAATATGGTGAGTAAGTGACTCTAATAACTAAGGAGAGCCCATCCAGCAAAGTAATTCCTAGAGGCTTTAATTCTTAATTCAGAAGATTAGAAAGAAGACAGGAATGAGTAACATTCTAGAATGAGAAATGTGTTCTAATAAATACACATCTAAATTTAAGAATTAATGTAAGTCCAGAGAGACTTGTGGGGTTATTGGCCTGCAAGATGACCCTTAGTGACCCCCACCTCTGGTATTCATACCTGTATATAGTCCTCTCCCACAGTGCACCAGTACTGGTCTAGTGACCAGTAGAATATGACAAGAAGTCATGGTATGGTACCTGAGAGAGAAACTGATAAAAGACACTGCAGGCCATTGCCTTGCTAAGCTCTGGTCTGGCCACATGGTTCTTTGAGCTATGGCTGCCATGTTTTTCTAAGCTTTGGCCCCTTCTCCTACCTTGGGGAGGTGAATCTACTCTCTTTTTCTCTCTCTCATTTACTATCTAAATAAACTATATTTTCCTATTTAAAAAAAAAAAAAGACACTATAGCTACCACATTGGTTGTATACCTGGTCCCATCCATCCCCCTCTCCCTCATCACTTGGTCAGTTGCCAAGCTCTGACCAGTCTTATGTAGAAATCTATAGGGGGGAAAAATGGAAGCTTCCTGCCAATAACTATATGAGTAAACTTGAAAGCAGATCCTCCAACTCCAGTCGAACATTCAGATGACTGCCACCCCAGTCAACAGCTTAACTGCTGTTGAGCTTGACTGTTCATGAGTTTCTTAGTCAGAATCACTCAGCTAAGATGTTCCCAAACTCCTGAATGCCAAAAACTGCATGAGATAATATATATATTATATATATATATATTTTTTTTGTTGCTATTTTCAGAAACTATGTTTGGGAGTAATGTGTTACGTAGCAATAGAAAATGACTATAGTTTGCGTTCTAGAATAAGTTTTATACAATGTTTTTTTTATTAACCTGGGAATGGCTTTGGTTAACACTGAGGTTATCTATGTAAAATTAGTGACTCTCTTTAGCATCTGTTTCTTCTACAACAATCTCCCCCTCTAATACACTCTGGTGAAGGGATCTTTGGCTGAAGAGTTACTTTCTGATTGGTAATTAAATCAGAAAAGTTTTCTTCATTTCCAAGATGTTTCCCATGTAAAATATTAAGCATTCCATTTGGAAACAGAAAAAAGTTTTAAAACCAAGAGTGTGGCAGTGAGAGTAATCTGTCCTAGGTTTCGGTAATAAGGGAATTTATTGTATACAGAAAATTTAGAAACAATAATACAACCTAACAAATTTTGGGTTGCTTTTTATTGTCAACATGCTATAATTCTAAGCAATGTCAGGAAAAGAATATTCCTTTTTTCAAAATATTTGAAATCTAATTGATTTGGATCTAATTGATCTAATATCTGAACAACCATAGCAAATATAAGTTTAAATTTAGAAATCTAAAAACAATTATCCTTTTATTTTATCAGTTAATTCATGGTAATCCCAGTTATACAGTTGACTCAAAACACATAAGGATTCAGACATATGCATTTGCTTTGAGAGTTAAGTTCATAATTCTTTGTAATCATTCAAGCTTGTTTCAGGAATAGTTTTTGTCTATGTAGTACTACATATTTCTACTTTCATTTTTTAATTTATTTATTTTTGTTGTTGTCGTTTTGTTTTGGGGAAGGTTTTTTTGAGTCAGAGTCTCACTCTGTTGCCCAGGCTGGAGTGCTGTGGCACACTCACAGCCACCACGGTCATGACCTGTTGGGCTCAGGCAATCTTTCCACTTCAGCCTTTCAAGTAACTGGAACTACAGGGGCACACAGCTAATTGATTTTGATTTATTATAGAGACGAGGTCTTGCCAAGTTGCCCAAGCTAGTCTCAAACCAGTGGGCTCAGGTAATCCTCTCGTCTCAGCCTCCCAAAGTGCAGGGATTATAGGTGTGAGCCACTGCGCTCAACTTATTTCTACTTTTAAATAGAAGAGTATTAATGAACAATAATAGCCTGTGATTGTGAAGACAAATAAATAGACTTTATCTACTCCAGTTATGTCACTGTATTTGAATTCTTGGGTTTTTACTTGTGTTTAATATTTAAAAGAATGAACTAATGCAAGCTGCAAAATTGAATAATTTTGATAAAAATGCAAATTTTAGTTCAAATCAAATAATTTACTGATTTTTAAATGCATTATTTTTTTTAAAAGCTGTCTACTATTTCTAAATTAAAGAACAAATCAACTACTTCACATGTACTAGGGTGGCTATCATCAAACAAACAGAAAATGCAAGTGTTGCAAGGATATGAACAAATTCTTGCATATATTGCCGGTGTGAATGTAAAATGATGCAGCTACTGTGAAAACCTGTTGTGTGCTTTCTTAAGAAGTTAAATACAGAGTTACTATATGACTCAGCAATTCTGTTCCTAGGTACATACCCAAGAGATTTGAACACATATTTTCATACAAAACTCGTACACTATTCATAATAGTCAAGAAAGTTGAGACAACCCAAACATTCATTAACTGATAAATAAATAAACAAAATGTGTTATGAGATATTTATTATTATTACTTCATAAAAAGAAATGAGGTGGATTGCCTGAGCCCGAGGGTTCGAGACCCGCCTGGGCAGTGAGATTTCATCTCTACAATAAATCAAAAGATCAACCGGACGAGGTAGTGCATGCCTGTAATTCCGGCTACTTGGAAGGCTGAGGCGGAAGGATCGCCGGAGCCCAGCAGGTCGAGGCTGCAGTGGCCGGGAGCGGCCACTGCACTCCAGTCTGGGCGACAGAGTGAGACTCCAAATCAAAAAAAAATAAAAAAAGAAAAAAGGAAATGAGGTATTAATGCATGCTACAACATGGATGAATTCTGAAAACATTATACTAAGTAAAGGACACAGGCATGAGAGGCCATATATTATATGATTGCATTTATCTGCCAGTATAGGCAGATTCATAGACACAAAAAGCAGATTACCTGGAAATGGGGGAAGAAGAATGAGACATGACTATGAAAGAGTTTGGAGTTTATTTGGAGTTTATTTTGGGGATGATGAAAAGTTCTGGAATTCAATGGTAGTAGTGGTTACATGACCTTTTGAATGCACCAAAACAAAAACAAAAGCCACTAAACTGTACACTTTACAATGGTGAATATTATTATATTGCATTGTATTTTGCTATATAAATAATATATCGATAAAAAAGAAAAATCAAGAAAATAATGGTTAATACTGATTATTACAGAAGAAAGCATTAAAAATTATCCAAAGTGTCAAACAGATAAAATATGACATTATTAATATATCCATATCCCATTCTCCTAGGAGTGTTTCCAAACTTTCTTGTTGGTGATATAGATTCACTACAATCAGTGCTAGATAAATGTTAGTTGAGTTAATGGATAAATGAATGAGTGAATGTTTTCCCCATATTTGTCCAATTTAGTTCTGTAAAGTCTTTGTCTATATCCCTACTTTGAGGAGAGGAGAATATAGTTACCTTAGTAAGCTACTGTCTTTTGCTTGCTCAGGATGACTTTGGAGAATGTATGTGTTTTGGAGAAGAGAGTTGAAGTTTAGAAAATGATTTGTTTAACATTCTAACTGACACTGGTTCCAAAGGAAAATGAGAAGTTTTCCAAATAACAGTCTACTACAGTGCCAGCAGTCAATAGGAGCTTGATATATAGAGATTAAATTCAATAGGGTTAAACCCAACTATTTGATTTTAAAACTTCTATAATTAAAATTACCAATATTTCACAAAAGCTATGTAACAGGGTGTGTGAAAGGTTGAAAACCACTATTTAGTCAAATAATTTCCCCTTCACTCACATAACTGTCTTTTCATCTGCCAACTCCAATGGCACCCTAATCAGTGATTAGCTTACTGCAACTCTACTTGAAAATTAGGATGAATAACAAAATATAATGAACTTCTGTTTTTCAAATGATACTGCCATTGCTATTTCAGTCGATAGTCATTCATAACTCCACAAATAAGAAATCAGAATATATATAACATAGGACACTTCTTCCCTGGAAAGAAACTAGCTTTTTTAATACCAAAAAACCCAGGAAGGCAAAAAGCAAAGAACTGAAGTTGAAGGAAGGCCACAACCTCAATAATGATTAATGTCCTTAGAAACTGAAAGAAATATAAAAATAAACACATATTTTACTGTGAAAATATTTAAATTATCACCTTCATAAAATATACAAGTTATGTCTCAATAATTTCACAAAAATAACAATATAAAACTGTAGTAATTAGGGAGATACATTCAGCTTATTGTTAATGGGTATTTTCCTATTTTCAGAAGTAATTTCATAAGGTTACCAGCTTGTCTATTTTACTTTTATTGGCTATATACAGTTTATCTTAATCTATATGCATTTCATAGAAGATAGAGGTTTTCCACTCTAATAAACTCATAACCCAATAACTTTTATTCCTACCTTAAAGCTTATAATTGTATCTTTGCCTTCTAAAAAACAAACTAGAAAATTAAATGTTCAGGTTTAAAAGTTCATATAAAATCCTCTTATAATACATCTGGTAATGACTTACTTTCCCATAGCATGAAATCATAAACTCCAACAGTTAAAAATCTATTCAATTCTTTTGACTGGATAGTTTTCTTGTTCATTCTCCACCAACACTTACATGCAATCCTACTAACTAAGTACATGTTATTTTAGTGGCACAGAGGAAGAGTAAAAAGGAAAGTACCAAAAAAGTGAAATAGGTCTAAAATAGTATGCAATTTAATGATAAATCATATATAAATAAATCAAACAAAAAATAATCATTAAATTCAACATATGAAAATATCTAAATTATAGATGTTTTTTTCTCCCAAGAATTTGAGTTTCAGATTTGAAAAACTGAGAGTCAGAATAAGTGAAGTTCACAAAATGAGTTCGCATTTCAGATGGGTCTGTAGGAAGACAAGAGGGTATAGTTTATAGCCTGTGTTTATATACATACATGTGCTTATATGTTTGTATGTGTGTCATGGTTGTAAGCACTAATAGGTAGGAAAAAGGTTTAAATAGAAATGTTATGGCAAGCAGTAATTAGAAATCTTTATGTTGCAAGAAGCAGAAAATGTGATTCAAATTGACTTGAGCAATAAAAGGAATTTATTATTTCAAGTAACCTAAATGTCTGAAGCAACGCTGTCCAGTTGAAATATAACGTGAGCCACATAAGTGATTTCAATTCTCTATAGCCACATTAAAAAAGTAAAATGTTAAAGGTGAAATGAATTTAACATATTTTACTTAATCTAATATATTCAAAATATTAGCCTGAAGCATGTGAAAAATCTGTAAAAGATTAATGAGATATTTTACATTCTTACTTTTATACTAAGTCTTCAAAATCCAATGTGTATTGAATACTTACAGTGCATCTCAATTTTGGGCTAGCCAAATTTCAATTGCTCAGTGGTCACAAGTGGCTGGTGGCCAGAGTATTGGATATTCCAGGTCTAGAAATAGTACAAGCTTTGGGCAAGTGTTGTTGTAGTGGCGCTATGATGTCACCAAAGAGAAGGCTTCTTCCTTCTTGTACCTCCACTGTCTGCTTATTCCTAAGGATGGCTTTCCCCACATTCCCAAGATGGCTTCCTATAGCTTTCAAGGGCTGTGGCTTCTTATCTACATCTATCAGGAGAGACGTTCTTATAGGTAGGAGACCTGAACACATCCCGAGTCTTGTTGATCTAAATTGGCTCATATGAAACTATGAAGCACTTAAAATACAGTTATTGCCACTAAAAACTTGAATTTTAAAATTTTGTTTCCTTTTAATTAATTTAAGTTTAAATTCAAAGAACCATATGCGACTTAGTCCTAACCTATTGAATAGTATAGCCCTAAATTATTCAGAGAAATGAACTCAACATGAACATGACATTCCCTAACCACAGTTGTTAGAATGTTAATAAGTGGGTCATAATTTATCTGGATTATATTACAGAGTATGCTGCAGAGACAAAGACTTTTCCACCCCTGGTATATGCCTCAAGTGTGGCTTTGCATTCAGGAACTGATAGCAAGAAACTGTGGTTTTCATTCACATGAGTCAAGAAGTACCCTTAATTCTGTTTAAGTTGTGGGGTACTATTGAAGGGACTATCATTCTGCCAGAGGAATAATGGGAGACATGGATTGAGTGCACTGGGTGCAAAACACTACATTCATGCAAAGGGATGGAAATCTGAATAAAATAATGAATACCATTGGCACCATAAGCTTTGGTTGACTAAGAGGATTACACCTCAAGTAAAAAATAAAAAAGAACACTTATTTCTATCCTACAATGCTATTTAATCAAATAATTCCTAAGCTCGTATGGAAGTACCTCTCAGTTGACTTTTCGTGCCAGTAGATAGTCAAAAATGTCAAGACAACAAACATTCTGCTTGGTAAATTTGGCACAGTGGACATGTTCCTGAATAATTTTCCATGTAATGCAGCAGAGGAATCAACTTGTTTTATTCCCAAAGTCACTCAGGCTCATCCCTCATTGCTAGTGAGGATAACAATAATGGTGGGATGTGTCTTCAAACAAATAGCAACACATCCAGATGATAGAGGAAATTGTATTATAAACCTATTGTCCATGAACCAATAACCATTTCAAAACATTTTAATGTCAGGCCACAAAGGAGCTTATTACTTCGAGGGAAAAGAGGAGAACTAGCTTACATGAGACTTAAGTTTTGTCTTGTCATTATATTTGTTTTAGTGCAAAAAAAAAAAAGTATTAAAATTTAAACCATCATTAAAAGGGAAGCCTAAATTTTACCTATATCCTGACCACTTGTATACCTAATCCTGAATTGTACCCCACATCTTTTTGTTTTTGAGTTGGAGTCTTTACTCTGTCACCGGGGTTTGAGGGCAGTGGCATGCTCAGGCAATCATTCTGCCTCAGCCTTCCAAGTAGCTGGAACTACAGGCACATGTCACCATGCCCAGCTAATTTTTTGAATTATTGTCGAGCTGAGGTCTCGCCAAGTTGCCCAGGCAGGTCTCTAACCCGTGGGTTCAGGCAAGCCTCTCACCTTGGCCTCCCAAAGTGCTGGGATTATAGGCATGAGTCACTGCCTGGCCAGTACCCCACACCTTTAAAAAATAAATAAATAAACTATCATTAATGTGTTAAAGGCACATTAAAAACAATGAGAGACTGAAAAATACTAATAATAATGTATTTAAAAGTGTAGCCTAGATATTAGAAATTGGGAATCTTTTATTTATTTTTCCCCCTCATATTAATTTCTTCATCGTGAGGAAAAAAAATCAATGACAGCATTTGACCTGATGTAGCAACAGTCTAACCTAATAACTAAATCATCGGGTTTTTTTTAAGTAATCATCCTAGTTTGAGAAATTTCTCATGCTGGGCCCTCACTTATCTTCTTTTTTGAGTAATTCTAAACACTTTCAATTCATCCTGGCTTTCAAAATGACCAGATGACTTTCTCAATGTAATAAACACATAAAGTATTTCCATGTATAAAATGGGGACAGACAACAAACAGGCTGTAGTAAGGACTGAAAAAGATAATAGATGCCAAATGCTTAAGAAAACTTAGCCCAGACATAAAGTAGACTCCAGGGAGCTGCACTTGTTCAACTAGAATAGCCCATCTGGCATTTTCTTAAAGCAAAAATAAATTTTAAGAAAATCTACCTCATCCTCCATGAATTATGTCCTTTCCAAAAATAAAAGTAGATATAACTGGTTTTGGTTTTAAACAGTTTCTTTTATTTTCTTTGTAGAATACCTCTGTCACATGAAATTGGCAAAAAGAAGAAGAAAATATGCAGGCAACAGAGAAAGGGAAAAGAGAGGCTAAAGGGGAGACAAAAAAAAAAAAATCATTATCATCAGACCTGGTTTTCAGACAGCGCTTCTGGTGCTAATTGTTGGTGTTGATTGACCACAAGCACGATTAAAGAAACTACCTAAGAAGGGTGGTGCTAACACTGTTTTTGTTTTGTTTTGTTTTTTTGAGTTGGAGTCTCACTCTGTCGCCCAGACTGGAGTGCAGTGGCCGCTCCCGGCCACCGCAGCCTCGACCTGATGGGCTCCGGCGATCCTTCCGCCTCAGCCTTCCAAGTAGCTGGAACTACAGGCGCACGCTACCACACCCGGCTGATTCTTTTTTTTTTTGATTTATTGTAGAGATGAGGTCTCGCCAAGTTGCCCAGGCAGGTCTCGAATCCGCGGGCTCAGGCAATCCCCAAGGCGCTAGGATTACAGGCTGAGCCACCGAGCCCAGCCTCAACACTGTTAAATGTTACATGTGTTGAAGAAGACATGGTCTGAAGAAAGCTTACTGGAGTAGGCTATCTATCAAGTAGCCAATGGTGTTTTGACTGTTCCAGGAAGAAACAAGATTGTAAAAAGCCAAAAAAGTGAATGGGGCAAGGGAAGTGGTCAGGGAATACAAATTTCTTCTTAGAGGATCGGCAGGAGGCAGAAAGAAAGATGAAGAGTGACAGACAGATGACTAACATGAAGGTATTACACCATAGAGATGGATGCAATACATATTTTAATCCTTATTTTAACATATGACCTAAGGAGTATTTCTAAAGTACACCTAATAAATATTGTACATCACACAAGATAATTCATGATTAAGTAAAATAGAGTATATAAATATTATAGGCAGTAGAGGAGAAGCATCTGTGTATTTGTTCATCGATTGGCTGGCTTTCCTTACTGTGGTCTAGAATAATCTTCAAAATGAATTTAATCAAAAAGTAATATTAAAACTCCCATGAAAGAAAACAGTGCATGTTCATAACACACACTTGCGTGTGTGCACGCGCACACACACATATACACTCTTCTTAGAAATCAAAATAAGACAGAATATGTTGACAAAAATAACGTGTACTACCACTGGAACCTGATTGGGGACAACTAATCATGTTCATATCTTTACCTTTCTTGCTGAGCTCTAAAGCAAACAAACCGTTCTTAATTTAGGATGTGTCTGTCATCAAAACAAATCTAAAATGCAAGCAGCAGCAACTTTATTCACACTTCCTGATCCCAGGGGTGATAAATATGTTTGTTTACTTATATGTGCAAGCAAAACTGTTGGCAAAAGAGCAACTGATCAGACAGCTAAGTAGATAAAATTCACATTACATAAAAAGTCAGGTTATCATCCGGTAATAGAAACAACACCAGCAATGGTCACCTGCTATGACACCAAGAGCCCCATTGTCAACCTAGGAGAAACCTTAAGGTCACTGATGATTTCCATTAGTTTGCATATATTAACATATTCTTTGCATACAAATACTTCAATACATTAGTTTCCCTAATATTAACCTCCTGCTCTGTGTCATTGTCATACCTTTGCTGATCTTGTCAGAGCATGTCGCTCTTGCATGGGTTTTTACTCCTTCTCTGAAGAACTGCTATACACACTTGGTCACAATGGGTAGACGGACGGGCTCTAAGGTGGTTCCCCATGGGACGTGACTGACTGGAAACTTTAATATTTAATCTCTTTTTCTTTTTATTTTCTCTATAATGTGCCTACTAGCCATGTACTTGTGTTGGAGTGAAGAGAAAATCTCTGCAATCTTGTCCCATGGGATGCTGTGTCATCGTCACTACTGTGTCTATTGACACTACTATGTCTAAAAATCACAGCACTGTTTGCACCTTTGTTGAGCAGCAAAGCCAGCTAGGTGTGGATATACACACTCCATAAATTGTCTCACTGGGGAGAGAAAATGAGTTTTTGTAAATAAGAAGAAAAAGATAAGCACAAGAGTCTATCAGAACCTTTAACCCAAGAAAAAGATACGGGATAAAGGAGACAGGATGGGGAACTGTGAAACTAGCCAGGCAAAACTTGCAAAATAAGCTGGCAAGAGACCACTCTTCTTGATGTATCAATTCCTGTGGGCCAATAATAGTTTCCAAATGGTACAAAAGAGTGAGATCCTCTCAGGTCTTGTGATTTTTATAGGCAACAGAAGAGATTAATTACTCCAGTTCCTAAAGATTTTAAACATTGGCAACCTTTCACATAGGGAAGAGTTTAACACACATACACACATGCTTTATACCAAACCTGTTTTACATTTTTTTCCCATGCCCAGGATGAAAATGTGGATGTTCTCTTATGTTCAGACTGCTCTAAAAATTAAAAAAAAAAGTCTGAGTTGGGTCAGGCATGGTGGTTCATGCCTGTAATCCCAGTGCTTTAGGAGGCTGAGGCAGGCAGATCACTTAGGCCCAGAAGTTTGAAATCAACCTGGGCAACATAGTGAGATCTCATCTCTACAAAAAAATAAATAAAAATTAGCTGGGTGTAGGGGCATATACCTGTTCCCAGTTATTAGGGAGGCTAAGGCAGAAGGATCACCTGAGTCCAGAAGGTTGAGGTTGTGATGATCTGCTTGTGCCACTGCACTACAGCCTGGGCAACAGAGACCCCTAACTCAAAAAGAAAAAAAAAATCATCTGAGTAAATAATTTAATTCTCCTGTTTGACAAAAGCAATGCCAAATTATCTCTGGAAGTAGCTCCATTTCCAACAAAGCATTAAAGTTTAAACACAAGAGGGAAATTCATTTTTAAAAAAGTAAATTTCTCCAACAATTCTGAAGAAGAGATCAACATAGTCCCTTAGAAGGCAAAAATGCATTTCAATTATTACTGATTTTCTCTATACCTTAAGTCCTCATACAATGAATCAAAATATCTGAAGACTGTAATTCTAAGGGGAATTTGAAATTTACCTCAAAACTGATTTCCTTTGGGACTGAGAACATATGTATTAAGGAGAATTCTCATTGAACTAGAATGGTGGATATAGTCAGGGTTCAGTGCTTCCAAAAAAGTCCAGTCAGTAATAGTTTCAAGTCATGAGTTCAATTGAGATATACCCTTTGGCTTAAAAAGTTGGGCTTAAATTAGCAGGTTTTAAATGGTGATTTCAGAAAGGCAGATAGACCTTGAGTATCTTCAGTTCTGGTGCAATATAAAATGTATCCATCAATTCTTGAGAGATCATAAGTAGGCATATATTTCAGTGAAATTATCACAAAAATTTCAAAGGCATTTTCTCTGGAGTGGTTTCAGATTCCTTTCTGGAAGAACAAAACAACATTGACTGATCCTTCACCAGGGTTTCATTCTAGAAGTCCTGATTAGGGGAATAAATGAGGACAAAGAGCTAGAAAACAACAACTTCATATCTCCAAGCACAAAACACCATCATTCTGTTGATATGGACGAAGTGGGATATGTGAACTAACTTTGTGGAGTCAATTCCCAGGGGAAGGTGATGGCAAACTGTTGGGAGTATTCCAGCTACTGTTCAGACATTAGACAGGAATGCATATAACATTTCTAAACTAATTGCAATCTATTTCCATATCCTTTGGATCTTTAATATCTCAGTCATAATATGTGATGTAAAGATAGTCTTCAAGCTCCCAAACATCAATCCCTGTTGACTTTGTCTATGTCTTGGAACATAGTATTAAAGACAGTTAAAGGGTAACAGGGATTATGCTTAACTGGTCTTTTTCAGCCACTATTAGACAACATGCTTTGACTATGTGAAAAGTGTACTTTGACTATGTGAAAAGTGTACTTTATAATGAAGTATAAAATTTCTGGCCACCCCCAAACTTATTGAAAGATGAGAACTTATCTAGTTAATAATGGTAGGAGCTGATGATTGGAAGTTGGAGGCATGGTAGGTGGCTCAAGACTCAATCAAATCTCTACTGGTAAACTGAAATAGGAGAAAAAATTTGTTTCTCTAAGAAGAGACACTATGAAAGCAAAGTAAAGAAGGAATGCCCATTTGAAATCTTGACATCTCCTGAGCTCTAAGATTGATTTCATTTTAATCTACTCTAGAACATATATGAGAGAGAAGGTTCATGTAAAGGCCCATGTTCAGTTTTACATTTCAAAGGTAACATTATAAAAACATCATCTCGTTTCTTTTAGCAATCCTAAAACAAAAATTGCAACTATGTTTTTGTAATAGGAAAATTGACAATATAACACGTAATCATGCAGCTAAAACTAGCCCTATAGCAAGGCAAAGCTCACTAAAGTTTCCAAAAAATTTACTATTTGGCTGTTTGTTTTTTAAAATATGTTTTCTTCACATCCTTCTCTTTACCATGATCCACCCACTCTCATAGGCACAAACTTCATTTCAAACATGATCTCAACTTTAAAAGTGCTGAATGTTGTTTACATTTGTTGAAATTTCACCAAAGCATTAGCAAAGGACCTGTCAGGATAGTTTTAGCATGATCATTTTTAGGGCTACAGTGAAAAGTATCTCAGGTCCAATTTAACAAATTAAACTAAGAAAAAAAAATGCTTTACCATAGTTAACACAGTACCATAAACACTGAAATTAAAGTATCGTTTTATTTTAATTTATTTAAATTATTCTTTGTAAAAAAAAAAAAAAAATATATATATATATATATATATATATATATATATATATATATATAATTGATCCTTGAACAACATGGGCATTAGGGGCACCAACCTTCTTGTGCAGTCAAAAATCCAAGTATAATTTTGACTCTCCAAAAACTTAACAGCTACTAATTATAGCCTGCTGTTGACTGGAAACCTTACCAACAATGTAGTCAATTAACAAATATTTTGTCTGTTATATGCATTATATACTTTATTATTACAATAAAGTAAACTAGAGGGGAAAATGCTGTTAAGAAAAACCATAAGAAAGAGAAAATATATTTACTATTCAATGAATGGCAGTTCATCATCATAAGAGTCTTCACCTTCACTGACTTTATCATACTGATGCTTCAGAGGAGGAGAAGGAGGAGGAGTTGGTCTTGCTGTCTCGGGGGAGCAGAGGTGGAAGAAACTCCACATATAAGTGAACTTGCATAGTTCCAACATGTGTTGTTCAAGGGTCGACTGCAATCTGAATTTCTATACATCATGACTAGATATAAGAGGGGAGAAACTTCATAACACTTTTCACATAGACTTTCACCATGAAGGAAAGGTTTGTATATCAATAAATGAGTTTTTAAAAATGATAATTCTAGTACTGAAATGACAATTCCCTCCACTTTTCAATTCTTATTTTAAATTTTATTCTAGAGCTTTTATTTCCTTCAAGATTCCTTCATCTTTGAAGTTTCAGGCCAGGAAATAGATACTTTCACACACTCAACTTTGAAGATCAAGAACATGGGCACCTCCTACTGATCTTTCTTTTCTCTCTAAGAAATTAGAAAATCTACTGCTGGGAGCTATTCTGTTCCCTTTCCTTTCCAAGTTAAAAAAAAAAAGTTATGTTTTCATCTCTACATACAATATACAACTTGTGATTTCTTCTTTTTGTGTGTAAAGAGTTCTTTATGAGACCTAACCAAAAAGTGTGGTCCTGCTTTAAATTAAGACAGTTACTTCACAATTCTCATGTATCAATCCAGACTTCTGATTGCAAAATCCTAACATTTCATTGATCAGAATTCTCCCTGAAACCTTGGGTGCTTTGGGAACACCATCATTAGGAGCAATGAGTGATGAGAAATGTCTTCTAGAATGAAGATCGTAATATAAAACAGAGAAACAAAAAAGGTTCGAGGCAATCCCAACAGGGATCTGTGTGTCCATTTGAATTATTTGACCACAGCCAAGAGCACTGGACTCTGACTAATTTAAGCAGAAGAGAAATTTATTTCAAGAATCTAGTGGCACTCACAGAATAAAAGAGGAAGTAGAGGAATAGAAATTGGCAAAGATAGGAAGTCGACTCTAGGAGAACTGGTAGCAAGAATGTTTCAGGGCATTGCTGCTGGAATGAATCAAATCTAATCTTATCCAGCCCCTTTGCCATTCTTCTCAAGATCCAGATTCTTGGGGGAAAATATCTGACTGGCTTAGTTTAGTCATATGTCTTTCCTTTCACTGGGGACAATCAGAACATCTTGATTGATAGTCTCATCATGCAGAATCAATAAAAAAGGAAATAGGTTAAAAGTCCATATAAACATGAAAACAACAACAAAGAGGAGGTAATACTAAAAGTATGTCTGACTGTATTGGTTTTATATTGCTCTGTGACAAATGAGCACAAATATAGAAACTTTTAAAAACATTTTTGTGGTCAGGCACAGTAGCTCATGCTTGTAATCCCAGAACTTTGTGAGGTTGAGGTGGGAGTCCAGGAGTTCGAGACCAGCCTAGGCAACATAACGAGACTTTGTCTCTACAAAATAAAATGTTTAAAAATTACCCAGGCATAGTGGCAGTTGCCTGTAGTCCCAAATACTTGGGAGGCTGAGGCAGAAGGATCTCCTGAGCCCAAAAAGTCAAGGCTGTGGTGAGCTATGATCATACCACTACACTCCAGTCTGGGTGACAGAGTGAGACTCGAAGGAAGGAAGAAAGGAAGGAAGGAAGGAAGGAAGGAAGGAAGGAAGGAAGGAAGGAAGGAAGGAAGGAAGGAAGGGAGATACACTTATTAGGTCTCAGTTTCTATGGGTCAGGAAGATGGGCATGACTTAACTGCATTCTTATTCAGGGTCTCGCAAAATGGAAATCAAGATGTTGGCCAGTCTGTTTTTATTTCTGGAGCTTGGAGTCCTCACCTAGGCTCACATGACTGTCAGCAGAATGCAATCCTTTCTGGTTGTAGGACTGAAATATGTCCCTATTCTCTTGCTGGCTGCCAACCAAAGATCAGTCTCACTTCCTGAAGCTGCCTCTTCCTTTCCATGTGACCCTCAAACATCCCCCTCTCACAACATGGCAGCTTGAAGACTGGCAGATAGGTCTCTCCTCCAGTTGGCTAAGTTGGAGTTTTAGAACCTAATCAAGAGTGACTATTCTATGAGTTTTGCCATATTCTATCTTCTACTGGCAATTCATAGGTTCTGCCTGCACTCAAGGGGAAGGGATTACACAAAGGCCTGGTTTATTGTGGGTCACCTTAGGGTGTGCCCACCAAATTGATGCCCATTATGAAAAATGAGACAGACTTTTAATGAGACAGACTAATCCTGCAAAAGATGCACATCTGCCCCTCTCAAAGCCAGCCTTGTACACCCCACAAGCCACAACTTGATGAATCCTTGAATGGCAGTGACCACTAACTTTTGGCTGGACATAGGCCCACCAGATTCCAAAGACTAGGCACCAACTTTAGTTCCTTTAGGCATAGCTGTGGCATTTTCGTGCTAGTCTAGGAATAGTTCTAGCAGTCCTGCAGCAGGAAGAAAGACCTCTACAAGGAATTATTTAAAGATATCTCAACCCATAAAAATAAAAAGAACAGTTGAGCAACCCTCCCCACAATACACATCAAGACTACATGCCGTGCTCGATGGCTCAGCCTGTAATCCCGCACCTTGGGAGACTGAGGTGAGTGGATTGCCTGAGCCCGTGGGTTCGAGACCTGCCTTGGCAACTTGGTGAGACCTCATCTCTACAATAAAAACAAAAAATTAGCCGGGTGTGGTAGCGCGCGCCTGTAGTTCCAGCTACTTGGAAGGCTGAGGTGAAAGGATCACCGGAGCCCAGCAGGCGGAGGCTGCAGTGGCCAGGAGCAGCCACTGCACTCCAGTCTGGGCAACAGAGTGAGACTCCAACTCAAAAAAAAAAAAGACTACACAACTCTGTACCTATCTACAAGTTTTCCATTCAACTCCTAGTGAACTTTCATTTGACAGAAACAGGAAAAAACCCATAAAGTGATGAACAAGTGCCACTTTGTGCTGGAGGCTTTTTGAGTCTGGGGCAGATTAGACACATTATTCACAGCAATCATACCCACTGTTAAACATGCTGCACTGTCCCTGCAGTAAACAAAAGCAACTTGCTTTGTATGTAGTTGAGTTTCTAAATACTGACATTATGTCATTTGTTTCAACACCTCAAAAACATTGATATTTCATCATATTCAAGTGTACTAAAAGCTAAACATGCCCCTTTATTCAACATGTCTTTTGAGAAGCAAGAGAAGTATGTTATTTGTAAACCATCACAAACCACATAACACACATGTGTCTTAAGCCTATTCACCACGGAAGCATCAGATCAGCTGCATACAGCACTGGAACAGTTATCAGTTCTGTTTCTTCTTCCCGTTCATCATTCCAAGGCAACTTAGATGTGGTCAAAAGAGCACAGAAATGTAAAGTGGTGTGGCTGCTATGGAAAACAGCATGGCAGTTCCTCAAAAAATTAAAAATGGAATTATCATATGATTCAGCAATTCCACTTCTGGGCATATACTCAAAAGAATTGAAAGCAAAGTCTCAAGTAGATATTTATACACCCATGTTCACAGCAACACTGACAATAGCCAGAAGAAATGACTCAAGTCTTGACTGACAGATGAATGGATGAGAAAAACATGTTATAAACACAGACACACGCAAACACCCATAGCATGGGATATTATTCAGACTTAAAAAGGAAAGAAATTCTGAAACATGCTACAACATAAACTGGCATCATATGATTTCATATGGTTAAATTCATAAAGACAAGAAGTACAGTGGTAGTTGACAGAGGCTGGGGGATGGGGAAAAGGGAAGTTACTGTTTAATGGACACAGAGTTTCAGTTTAGAAAGATGGAAGATGTTCTGGAGATGGATAATGGTGGTAGTTGTACAACAGTGTGAATGTACTCGATGCCACAGAAGTATACACTTAAATTTGGTTAAAACGGTACAATTTTTGTTAAATATATTCTACCACAATCTAAACTTTTAAAAGAACACAGGATTTGAGGCCAAGTGTACTGAGTTGTGGTCTGTGTTTTACCATGTCTTAGTTCTGTGACCTCACCATTTTGCTTCCTTATCAGTAAAATGAGCATGAACCATGACTGACCTTCCTCACAGATTAGCAAGAAACTAAAATCTGAAATTTGATAAAGACTTCAGAGCAGCCATGTAAGAGAGTCCACTAGATGGTAAGCCCCACAATACCAGAGACTTTGACCATCTAATTCAATGTTGTAGACTCAGCACCTAGGAATGTCTTTCCAAAGAAAATACTTTAAAAAATATAAAATGCTTTTACATTATGCATTTTTGTTATTACTTCTAGAATAATTTTAAATGAATTATTTAAACCAGAAAAGTTGTCCCCTTCAAAGGACCAGCGTTCCCCAGTGGAACATATCTATCCAATGGCCCAATTTAATTTAATTTTTTAATTTTTTTAGATTGGAAAATGTAGCTTATTTTAAAACTAAAATAGCGAGAGAAAGAAAAAGAGAAGATTTACCCCCAGGGTAGGGGAGGAGACCAAAGCCAGGATATGTGGCTTAGTCATAGCTCAGAGAGCACATGGCCACACCATAGCTTAGCAAGACAATGGCTGCAATGGCCCAGAGGCCTAATTTTAAAGTTCCTCAACACTTTATGTCTAAGCCCAGTTTCCTCCTTTTATACTTCTGAACCCTTTCCACACCAACTATGCAGTGATTGAGAAGATACACTTTTTCAATTTGCGATGAGAGAAATCCTATATATTCCACATGTTACATGCTCATATTTTCTTGTCACATGTGCTGGGTGATGGGCAAGAATGTGCTACCATATTTCTATTCTGTTGTTTGGTTTTCCTCAAAATATATGGAAATCCTCGTACAGCAATAAAACAAAATCTTTTGGTCACATCCCAGATCTCACACTGGTGCCAGAATCCATCCAGAGAACTGTAGAGGGATGGGTATGTATCCAGGGTTCAATTTGGTCAAATCCTGGGTTGTGTTTAACATCTCCCTTTGGCCTGTGTTCAATACAAAGTATGGATACTATTGAAGGAAGGAGCTATCTATTTGAGTTTTCAAGGGCTTGGATTAGGAAGGGGCTGAATAGAGGTCCCCTAATGGCAACTGGCATCAGACAGCCCAAAACTTGCTGGAGATGGACACCTTCCAGTTAGGGATTTCCTACAGAGCTGGCCTTCCCTGCCAGGGCTGACTCACTCCTTGCCTAAGATCACTAAAAGTTTTATAAGATGTCCCTTCTGAAACAAAACCTGCAGTGAAAGCATTGATCTTTTCATGTGATGTCCACTTATTTATCTGGCCTCTTCCCAAGTGCATAATGAAAATAGAAACTGTCTTGCTTTAACCCAGGCAGTCCTGGAAAGCACCAAACATATCCCAGACCCAGATTCCACTTCTGGTGGTCTAATACTTCAGTAGTTGAACTCTGTAGCAGTTATCAAGTGCCTCAACCACAAACCTTTTTAAAATCAAATTATATTTAAAAATAGTAGAAGACATTGGAGAGGCAAAAGATATCCAGAATATGGCAGGTTTAAGATTGAATACACGTGTGAGGCAGACACCTCACCAAGTGACTTTGAGAAAGTTATTTTACTACTCTGGGGCTCTGTGGCTTTATTGTCTCAAAATGTAAAATGACCCCTTCTTCACAGAGTAATTGTGAGGATTAAATGAGCAACAGATGTGGGTGCTGAGCACAGTGTCTGGTATACAGTAAGCACTCAACAAATGGTGGTTGTTATTGGTATGAGGATATATATTACTATTAAAATCAATGGAGTTTAAGTGTTGGTGGCAGCAGTGGAACTGGCTCTCAGGCCTAGTGGGGTGCATTTGTCATTCAAGCGCAATTGGAAACTTCTGGAAAACAGGAGGGGCAATGGCGGCCTCTCACCTCTGCATTCAGAGACATGCACAGTCCTTCGCAGAAGAAGAATCAGGCCACACATTACATGCTCATATTTTCTTTTGTCGCATGTGCAGGGTGAAAGGCAAGAATGTGTTGCTGGATTTCTATCCTGCTCTTTGGTTTTCCTCAAAATATATAGAAATAGCCCACTAGTCAAAACAACTACTCTGAGGACAGTGGAATAAGGTCACACAAACTTTGCATCCTTGCCATATTTCTACAACTCTTCAGTACTTCATGCATTCTCTCGTATCACCAAGTTTCTGGCCTGGATGTTGTCTCAAGTATGAGAATTGACTAATCAAGTTGGATGACAATAATTTGTTTTTGTCTTCTTCTCCTCAACACAGGTCTTCATCCATCTTGGTGTCCACAGCTCCAGTGCAGGGTACTTAGTAAGCCCTTGACAAAAGTCAGTTAAACATAACAGAACAAACTGAGGAAGAAACTATCTTTCTATTTCACCTCTTTATCCATAAGAACCCACGGATCTCCCCAAGTTCTTTCCGACCTATCTTTGGACACCACTGCACAGGGACATTGGCAAGATGAGCCCAGGGCATGCACATTGCTCCAGGAAGTAAATTAGATGATGGCACTGAGAAGCCACACTCATTCCAGAATGTCATTTCTTTCTTTCTTTTTTTTTTTAAACTAAACTTATTATTTTTAATAATTGTAGATTCATGTGAGTTGGAAACAATAATAATATAATAATGGGAACAATAATAACAATGGCAATAATAGGAACATCCCCATGTGTCCTTCGTACAAATTCCCTTAGTGATAACACTTTGCAAAACTGTAGTACAATATCCAAGAAGGATATTGACATCGTTATAGTCAAGATACTGAATATTTTCATTACCACAATGATCCTTCATGTACCCTCTTTATAAACACATCTACTTCCTTCTCCCATTCCTTAACTGCTGACAAGCACTAATCTGTTCTCCATTTTTATAAATGTCTTATTTCAGGAATATGATATGAATGGTTTCCTATAGTATGTAGATATTTTGTACTGAGTCTTTACTTATTGAGTTTCCTTTATACATATTTTTTTCTTGCTGCTTTAAGAACTATCTCTGTCTTTGACTTTTTACAATTTGATTGTAATGTGTCTCAGAATGTCATTTCATAATTTTCTGTTCTTTGAGTTCTCTAGAAAAAGAATTATATACAACTCTAAGGCTTAACCATCATCACCTTCCTGGCACATTCGGACCCCTGTTGATTTTGGCTCCCAGAAAACACATTATCACACATGGCTCTCCTGGCCTCTGTGCTTTCCAATCTCCCAATGCAAAACGCCCCCCAAAGAACAAGAAGAGTTTGCCTGTGTGAGAAATATTACTCATGCGAAATTCCTTTTGGAATGCTGGCGTATTCGACTTAAACAAATGGTCAATTTTTCTGAATGATTGAGTACACCAATTTTTCTCTCCAAGTAGGTCAACTGTGAACTTCCTGAGCGCATCCAGCAGGCGACAGTGCCCGTATTTATGCAAATATGCCATCATTTTGGGCTCAGAGTGCTTTGTACTCAAGTTTACTTTCTTGCAATTCATTTTATTTGTTCAGCTGCTTCTCCTAATCCCCTATCTTAGCATTGTGAATTCTGCCATTTATTTCACAGTCTCTACTCTACAGATGACAGATCCCATTTTGTTTGCCATCAGCTGCTTTTTCTCGGGCACAGTCACGTCAAGGAGGTTGCCATCTCTTTAGCCTCCTACCTCTTCCACGTTAAGCACTGTCAGCAGCCCTTGAAAAACAACTGATTGGACAATCTGCACCCTGTCAAGCTGTTTTCCCAATAGATAGCTAGGTAATTAAAATCTCCTAGTATATTTTGGTCTTACTACTTGAGTGATTCTTCTAGTTGTTAAGGTAACATTTCATCCACTTCATTAAAGTGGCAGAAGACTCTGATCACAGAGTTTCTCACTGTAAACATTCTGGAATCTATCATGTTTACTCTTCTGAATCCACGTATGATCTATGTCATGGGCCAGCAAACTTGTTCTGTAAAGGGCCAGACTGTAAATATTTTAGACTCTGTGGGCCAGATGGTCTCTGTCACTACTACTCAACTCTGCTGATGCAGCATAAAAGAAACCTTAGACAATATGTATGTAAATGATGGGCGGTTGCATGCCAATAAAACTTTATTAGCAAAACAGGCAGTGGATGAATTTGGTCCACAGGCTGGAGAATTCTGGGATGGGCTCCCTGTTCTGTCACTCATTAGTTACATAATCCCAGGCTAATTATTTAACCTCGGTGATGCTCAATTTTCTCCTCTGCATAGCCTATTGTGAAGAACACAGTGGAGGAGCTAGAAAAAGGTTAAATCATGGTGGGACTATCACTCTTTTCTGAGGGCATTTGTGGTTCCATGAAAGGGATTTACCTAGAATGTTAACATCGTTCCATTGTGCTTCACAAATATTGCTCTGGTTTAAAATACAGGTAATAGATTTAAAATCTTTATTAAAATAAAAGATATCCAAAGCATAGTGCAATGACACCAGTGGAAAATGATGACGCTGTGAACTAGGGCAGTAGGCGTAAAAATGAGGATGTGGGTTCTAGGAATATCTAGAAGGAAATTGGCACTGAAGTGAGGGATGGTGGGGGCAGCTACTGCCAGCTACAGTTCGAAGTCACCTGCATGAATTGCAGGCAATGTGGCAAAGACATAGATAAGGCGCAGGATATTTCAACATTTGTAATTGGTCAAATGGAAGCATAAGAAGTACCATTCACCATCTGCTTTCCAAGTTATTAAATTCCATCCTACTGTCCTTATTTACTCTATTAAAGCATGCCAAAGCAAAAGAGAAGAATATAACAACAGAAAATAGCACTAGCCACCCTTTATTCATTGCTCAGTATGAGCCAGGTATTATTGCATATAATTTTTCTTTTCTTTTCTTACATACAAGGTCTTACTCTGTCACTCAGGCTGGAGTGCAGTGACATGATTATAGTTCACTGCAGCCTCAAACTGCTAGGCTCAAGGGATCTTCCTGCCTCAGTCTCCTGAGTAGCTAGGACTACAGGCATGCTCCATTATCCCAGTTAATTTTTTAAATAACATTTTTATAGAAATGACAAAGGGCCTCACTATGTCACCCAGGCTGGTCTTGAACTCTTGGCCTCAAGCAATTCTCCCGCCTGTCTTGTAATGTGGGCACGAGCTGTCATGCCCGGCTGTTACTACATATAATCTTTACCTATATTTTAAGAGTTCAGTCACCATCACTTCTTAATTGGGTACAGGAGAGCACAAGGAAGTTGAGTGACATGTCCAAGCATCACATAGCTAAAAGGGAGAGGCAGCATAAATTCCAAGTGTGTTTGTGTCCAAAGCCTGTATTCCTTTTTTTTAATTTAGTTATATTGGAAAATATAGTCTATTTAGAAAGTAAATTAGAGAGGGAAAAGAGATTCACCTCCCCAAGACAGGCGAGAGAACTAAAACTTAGGAAAACATGGTAGCCTTAGCTCAAAGGGCCACGTGACCAAACCAGAGCTTAGCAAAGCAATGGCCCAAAGTCTGTGTTCTTAACCACTAGCTTCTACTGCTTTCTGGAAAGTCACTGATAAAAAGAGCTTGTTTCCAAGAGTCCATGGGACTCACTGACCCAACTCAATGCTGCTTCTGAAATCCTGCAGCCTGACCCTAGATACCAACTAATTTCGAGCCTTTAGAAAAGTAACTTATTGTCTATTAGCCTCCATTGCTTACCTGTAGCTCTCTTGCTATTTGAAACAGTAAAAATTCCATATTCCATCATATTAAAACAACAACAGCAAAAAACAAAACATTTCTGTAAATAATAGGAAAATCAGGATTAGGTAATTTATTCCATTGTTTCATTGAAACAGAAAATGGAATCAAAGATGTGAAAAATAGGTTAGGAAGTGGCTCATAAGTGAGAAAGAGATACAACTTCAGAAAGCATTAAGGCAGATGGACATTTTCCTGGAGTATAAACTATACAGCCTCATTGTCATAATCACATTTCTGGATTGAAAAAAAAAAAAAAAAACGATAGGAACCATAAACAAAAGGAGCATATTACATGCATAAGAAATCATACCTAATGAGAATGATGCATTATTGCAAGGTTTTGAAAATGAAAATTTCAAATATCCTTTTGCAAATCAACTTTTATCTAAATTAAAAGAACTTGACAACAAATGATAGTGGTTTCTTTTTGTCACTTACCAATTGGTTATATGTCAGCTCAGTTTTCTAAAACTAAATTACTTCTTGAAAAAAAAGAATTACATAGTTTTGTGACTTGCTAAGAAAACATTGTCCAGGAGTTTAAAGATAATTAATTTCATATGTGTGCTTGTTTTTGATGTCATAAAGTGGGAAGAAGGTTAAAAAGGTAGAAGTCAGAAGGTAAATTGCTTATATTTTATAGTTTCATAAAATGCTGGAATGAGAATTCAAACCCTAGGAATGTTTAAGCTATAACATTGTTTTAAAAACAAAACTCCAAAAAATCTTAAATGTCATATATCATAGAATAATCTACATATATGTGTATAGTTAAGGGATTTTTGTATGTGTGATGTAATATATTATATGCACATAAATAATATATTGAGTGATATATAATATGTGTATGTATGGAGGATGACCCCAAAAGAACTGGAATTATTTTTGGAGGATGGGCCCTTTGTAATACAGGCTTCCCCCACTAGGTAAGTGTTCTAGAAAATCATTAGTATTAGCATACCAGCTAGTATTGCTGTGAGAGGCTGCTTTCAATTTAGTTAATTTTTTTTTTTTTTTTTTTGAGATTCTTTCAACACGTTTGTCCATTTCATGATGGGTGATTTATATGCACACCTTCCCACACCTCCTGAGTGTTCAGCAATTTTTTTTATCAAAAACGGTATGACTCCTGTGCCTCATCCTCCCTATTTATTTGATCTTGCCTCAACCAACTTTTTCTGTGTTTCTCCGGAAGAAAAAAGTCCTCAAAGGCAAACATTTTGCTGATGTGGAAGAAGTGAAACAAAAAATGGCAGAAGCACTAAAAGGCATCAAAAGTGACAAATTCAAAAACTGTTTTTGAGCAACTTGATAGGTGTATTGCATCAAACGAAGAGCACTTTGAAGGTAACTGAAGTTTAAACATGTAAGACTAAATACACAATTTTCTATAAGTAAATTCCAGGTTTTGGGGGATCTCCCACCCATATTGTGTGATATTTAATGCATATATACTTTCTAAAATACAATGTATATCACATAAATTTTACCAGTGATTAAATGTTCACTATGATATTGCTACACCAAATATCTATGGCCAGTCACTCTAATAGGGCATTAAATATATCAAGAGATATATTTAAGAATCTAACAGGCATCTACACTATGATCTGTGCTAAAGATGCAAATAGCAAGATAACAAGATGATCCTTTCTCGAGGTAGCCCAATGCGGAAAACACATAAACAATGTCAACTCAAGAACCACAATCTGTTGTGATGGCTGCAGCTACCAGGCTATTCCAGGCTAGGAGAGGACCTCAAGGGGGAGGTTTTTAGTCCTGCCCAGAGGAGCAATTTGCTGAACTCCCTCCTTCTTAATTTACTCTGTGGGTTCAAGCCTTGATTGGACTGTGATGGAGTGCCAGAAGAGTATATATTCTTTGTGTTAGGATAAAACAGTCCCGGCATGTTATAGCTAAGTCATTTCACATTACTCTTATTCCCTTTCATAGAATAGGAAGAATATACTCACTACATATTTGGGGAATGAATGCTTACAGAGAAACAAATAATTTTCTTGTTGAGGCTCTTTAAAAATGTTGACTTTTACAGTACAACATATGTAAAGTCTACATCTTAAAGTAAATTCCACTAAACTTAAGGCACAGAATTGAATTATCTCACACACACATACACACACTTAAAGCCAATTGCTTGATCCAGTGAGTGAACTAAGAGTTGTGTCTGGCAAGGCATTGGCATGCTGTAAAGGTAAGATTATGGGATATACACCAAGGAAAATGTGGGTTCAAACACGGGCTATGGCACTTTAAAAAATTTTTATTGTATATTGACAAATTATAGTTGTATATATACAAGGTGCCAAAAAAAGGTATATACACTTTAAGAAAAGAAAAAATCTGTATTAAAATTGTAATATTTATTAAGGTGAATATAAGTCACATTTGACTTCTGCAATTACAAGAGGTGCTCAAAGCAGTTACCATAAGCATCGAGACATTTTTTTCACTGTAATAGTGAACATCTCTTAAAATGTGTATACTTTTTTGGCACCCCCAGTATTTATGGAGTGCAAAGTGTTGTTTTTTTAAAATAAAATAAAGATGAAATTAAGTTAACTAACATATTATCACCTCAAATAGTTAACATATTTTGTTATGAGAACATTAGAAATTTACTCTCTTAGTAATAATATTAACTATGTTCACCATGCTGTGCAATTTTTTACATGAACTTAGTTAGACAAATTCCTTAACCTGCCTGAGGCTGTTTTTCATTTAATAAATATAATTCATAATAACATATTTGTGGGTATATATCAAGCACCTGGCATGGAGTATGCAAACCCCTTCTGCCCTCTTTGAGTCTGGGCCAGCCTCTAGTGTTAGAAGTTCAGAAGCAAACTACTGAAAACTTCCTTGAATAATTTACTATCTTAGAAGAAAAGAAAATTCCCTTGGAAAATTATTCAAAACGCAACATGGCAACCTCTCTGCTCTCATCACTGTTAGGGCCCGAAGCAGGGCAATGGGTAAATATGTTCTCTGATTCGTTAGCATTCATCTCTCATTTATATTGGTATCAGCATCCCAACCTCATACAGGAAAGCACCTTTTCCCCATTCTTGGGTAGCAGATTTGAATAGACTGGATTCAATCTCCTCTTCAAGGGGTGGCAGGAATTAACCCAATCAGAACACTTTATTCCCCTTTCTGCAGAGGCTGTTTCAAAAATGGCACAACCAGAGACAATGATAGGCAATGAGACTTAGTTCAGATGTTGAAAATAGGATTTGAGCCTGAGAAGATCATAAAGCTAGAGTTGCTACAGTCACTTGCCACCATGAGTGAGCAACCATTTATAGAGAGAGAGGTCACGTTGAAGAGAAAATGCATGCTCCAAGTATATCACTTGAGTTTTGGCATCCAGCTGCACCAATATCTTCCAGTTATAGATGAATACATTCTCTTTATAGCTTAAGTTGTGTTTCCTGTCACTTGCTAGTAATAGAAACCTATATAATGTAGTACAAATATGTTACATGTCTTCTTGAGTTTACTTAGGCAATTCATCTTTTGCCAATATGGGACATGCAGATTAATAAATGTTACATTAGTGTAAATTTATGGATAAAGAAGGAAAATAATAGTATAGATGCCTCCTTTTTAGGACATATAAAAATTAAACAAAACAATGCCATGCACTTTCATTTTCAGATGTAGAAACCAAAACGCAGTTTTAATTCCAATAAATAGATATTAACCATTTACTAACCAAGAGTAAATGGCTAATATCTATTTATTGGAACTTCTTTTTAAATATGCCATATAAAGTTAATGGTCTAAATCCCATGTTCAAGATGGAGGCTGCAATTACAGGAGATTAGAGCATATTAGCAGGAAAATAAAAAGTCTGTTCCAGCAGGTGAGGAAAGCACCCCCCTGGAGGCAATATGGGCTTAGGAGCAATGAAGTGGGCTGCTATGTGGACTACTCTAGTGAACTTGGGTAGTAGAGACCCTCCAAACTGCCTATTGAACTCTCAAACACTGGCTTACACAGACACAATAGTTTACAAAACTTTATGTGTTCTTTGTGGCAATCTTTCCATCTTTCTGCAGTCTTCAGAGGCTCCCTCTGTAATTTGTTTCTGTGTTTATGAAAGTTCATACTAACTAAGTGTAAATTAAAGCACTTCCCACTTCACAGCTGGAAGCACAACTTAGAATGCTGGATTCTAAACTATAAGCAGAGATGGCTGCTGCCATGGATGTCCACTGAGGCATAAATGTACCTCACTGAACTCTGGAAATGCAAAAAACTTGTGCTACCCCCACACTATGTCTTTCCAGAAGGTTCTTCTCACAGGATGATGGTGTTCCTGATTAGGTGAATCTTTCAGCTCTCGTCCCAAGAGCCAGCTTATCAAAATAAAATCTCATTATGTCTACTCTGGGATTGTCTTTGATTTTCACATTACCAGTGTTAAGACTTCACTTTCCCTTCACTGTTTCAACATAAGTAGGTCTATGTGTCCCCATCTCCACTGTCCCAACTCTAGATTAAGCCATCATCACCATTTGCCTGGGCTTGTATGACAGTCATCTTTTAAAAATGTAAATTAAACCTATTCCGTAAATGGTGCTGAGAAAACTGACTGACCACATGCAGAAGATTCAAACAAGATCCCTACCTATCACCATACACAAAAATCAACCCTAAATGGATCAAACATCTAAATGTAAAATCTCAAATTATAAGAACCTTAGAAAATGCAGGAGATGCTCTTGTGGAAATTGGAACTGGCAACCAATTCCTGATCAAAACCGCAAGTGCCCATGCCATAAGAGATAAGATAGACAAGTGGGACCTCATCAAACTGACAAGCTTCTGCAAAGCCAAAGAAACCATCAAGAGAGTGGGGAGACAGCCCACAGACTGGGAAAAAATATTTGCCAACTGTATGTCTGACAAAGGCCTAACATCTAAGATCTGCAAGGAACTCAAACATACTGAAGAGAAAAAAACAAACAGTCCCATTACAAAGTGGGCAAAAGATATGACTAGACAGTTCTCAAAAGAAGACCTATGAGCAGCCAAGAGATACATTAAAAAATGCTCAACTTCACTAGTCATCAAAGAAATGCAAATTAAAATTACAATGAGAGCCAGTCGGTGGCTCAGCCTGTAATCCCGCGCCTTTGGGAGGCTGAGGTGAGTGGATTGCCTGAGCCCACGGGTTCAAGACCCGCCTGGGCAGAGAGACCTCATCTCTACAATAAATAAAAAATCAGCTGGGCGTGGTAGCACATGCCTGTAATTCCGGCTACTCGGAAGGCTGAGGCGGAAGGATCGCCGGAGCCCAGCAGGTCGAGGCTGCGGTGGCCAGGAGCGGCCACTGCACTCCAGTCTGGGCGACAGAGTGAGACTCCAACTCAAAAAAAAAAAAATTACAATGAGATACTACCTAACTCCGGTCAGGATGACTATCATCAATAACTCAAAAAACAACAGATGTTGGAGAGGATGCAGTGAAAAGGGAACACTTTTACACCGTTGGTGGTGGTGTAAACTGGTACAGCCTTGGTGAAAGACAATGTGATTCCTAAAAGATCTAAAAATCAACCTTCCATAAAACCCTGCAATCCACTTACTGAGAATATATCTGGAAGAACTCAAATCACTTTATAAAAAAGATACCTGCACACGTATGTTTATTGTAGTATTGGTCACAGTAGCAAGAACATGGAACCAACCGTGCTGCCCATCAAAAGAGGACCAGATAAAAAAAAATGTGGTACATATGCACGATGAAATATTATACAGACATAAAGAAGAACAAAATTAATGAACTTCACAGCAACCTGGATGAACTCAGAGTCTATAATACTGAGTGATCACGCACAGAAACAAAGAACTGAGTATCATATGTTCTCATTCATAAGTGGACCTTGAACAATTATTGTAATACTATAAGAAAAGAATTAGCAGTAGTGGGAAACTGCTGGGAGTGGTGTGGGGAAGCAGGATTGGCAGTAGTGGTAATCTGCCTGGGGAAGGGGATGGCAAACCTCATCAACAAGGGTACCTGCATAATGAACATTTGTATACCTAACCCTGAATTGTACCCTACATCTTTAAAATTAAAAAATTAAATGTTTAAAAAAGAAAATAAAAATATAAAACAGAACTCATCACGATCCTGACTACAGCCCTCTCATGGCTATACATTTCCCTTTGCAAGCTATGCAAAGTTCTTTCCAGGTCTCACAAGACTACATGATCTGGCTCCTGTATAGCTCTTGCACTGTCTCCTGCCATCCTCTTTCTCTTTGCTCAGTTCACCAGAGGTCCTCTTTTCTTCCACACAACAAGCTCAATCCTGTGCCAGCACATTTCATTCTTCCTCCTGGATTTCCCTTTCTTCAGATCTTCTCACAGCAGGTTTCTTCATGTGATTCAGGTCTCTGTTCCAGATCACTCCAGAGAGGGCTTCCAGATCACTCTCCAATTGCTTTCTTTGAAACCTGGGTGTCTTCTTTTCTTCATGGATTTACTTCTATCTAAAATTATTATATTCCGTTTTAATATCAGTTTTCTACATTCAAATTTAAACTCCACTAGAACTCCCTGAGGAGCTAGTTGTGTTTAGCATTACCAAGGCACATTCAGGTACTTGTAGCCAATACTAATGGCCCATTCATAGTTTCCTCCTTTTTACTGTAGACTTTTAATTCTGTTCCAATGTCCTCCCTTCCTTCCAAGTTACTTGGACTTGGATAAATCAGTTTTGCTGGTCTCACTGTCCTTGTCAGTGTCTGGTGTGAGGATAGGCATGTTACCCAGGTCTGGCCAATCTGCTGGGGAACTTGTAGAATAAGCTTACTTTTTCCAGAAGACCTACACATAAAATAAATGATTCTTTTTCTACTACTGAACTTGGCAAGTCTATATATAGTATCAGGAACCTCAGTAGCCAACAAGTGGCCATGAAGAGAACATACTGAGACTAGTAGAGTGGAGAGAAGGAAGAAACTTGGCTCTTTGACAAAGGTTGTTGAATCTCTAGACTTCTTGTTATGTGAGAAAATAATTCCTCTTTTTTCCCCCTAAAACAAACCACTAAAAGATTTCTGTGTTCTCCTATTCTGAATTTTGTGTTTGTAATTCCCATGCATGAGTATATATTTTAATGTACTTAAACATGTGTTTATGCCTAAATAAGATACAATGTTGTTTGTATATTTTAAACTTTTTGAAGGCATCATAATGTAAATAGCTTTGTCAACTTGCTTTTTTGTACACTCATAATTATGTTTTTGAGATACGTTTTTATGAATACTTGTAACTCCAGATAATCTATTTTTACTGTGTAGCTGTCTAGTATACAGAGATACCACACCTCATTCATCCTTTCTCCTGCCACAGTTGAGTTTTTTCTGATTTCTTACAATTATAAATAAGACGTCTCCTTATATATGTGATAGTTTATATACAGTAGTTATATATTTGACCCTCTGAAGTCAATACATTTTAAAATAAATTTGAATGTTCACACACATCACATTTCTGTAAAAAATTATGAAATGACTATTCTTACTATATGTGATATGCTCTAACACTTTCCACTCTTTTCTGCGCTATTCCATTAAAAATTGACTTCATGACTAACTAATATGTCAGGTCTCAAAGTTGCATGATTATGGTAGTGAAACACATTGGAATACATATCTGGGAGTGAAATTGCTCTCTTCGAGCATTCACCAGATGCCATCAAATTATACTCCAAAAAGTTTGTACTAATTAAACTCTCTCCAACGGCATGAGAATCCCTCTTTAGTCTCATCCTTGCCATTGTTTTGTATAGTCAGATGTTTTAATGTGAAATGATATCTCATTTTGATTTCAATTTACATTTCTCTGCTTATCAGTGAACTTGAACATTTTTCTTATATTTGTGAGCTGTTATGTTTTTCTATCATTATTTGTCTATTAATATACATCCATTTTTCCTACTGTTTGTCTTTTTCATTGATTCTTGTTTCTTTATACATTCCAAATATTAACACCTGTTCCTGAATTGCAAATATTGTCTGATTTTCTGTTGCTTAACTTTGTATTTTGTTTATGATTTACTTTATGATTAGGGATTTTTGTGCGTGTTTAGCCATTTTTACTGGGACTCTCTTTTATAGGAAGACATTCTGGCAGATGTAGCAGTTAGTAAACACAAGTTGCTTAGATGAGAAAACAAATAAATAAATGAAATAATATTAGTGAGAAAAAGCAAAGACTAATATCTTCTTTTCATCTTAAATAATATAATATTGGACAGGCCTTTTAGAAATCTATATATTAGATTATAAAGTACTCCAATCAAAGTGAGAACCAAGATTCTATCATTCATATTCTGACATACTGTTAAATATGAATAAAAGAAAAAATAACCTTATGCTTAAGAATTAACTCAGGAGGATTTCTTGCTAATATACACATAAATAGCTTCCAACCACTAAATCTTAAATTGCATTGAAAAGTTAAGTCTTTTATTGCTGTCAATTATTCTAGAATACTTAATTTTTTTTTTAAACCAACACCTGGGTTGTCTGTGTGGGACTAACCAATAAGCAATAATCACATAAGTTATAATTTTTATAATACATCACATTGAAAATGGAGAGAAAACTGAACTTATATCCCTTGATAGCATGTTGACTTCAATTAAAAATAAATTTAAAAAAAATAGAAGGATCTGCTAATGAATTAAGCTAAACTTTAGAAGACAGAAGACCACTGTCTAGTTCATGGGCAATGGAATCATTACATTGTTAAAATAACTTATTTCCACAATGGGAACAGAGAAGTTTCAGTCTACATGCATTTAGACTATATGAGATGATAAAATAGAGTACACACACAAAAATTGGATACATACATTTCACTATCTCTTCCAGAACGCTATGCATATTTTTTAATGCAGTCACTTTTATCAACTTATAATACTTGCATGTGTGCATGACAGATCACTACCAGATGATATGCTCTTTCCCTAGGTTCATTTACAATAAAAAAGGTATCTCAGATATCAAACTCTCACTTGTTTTTTGAGTTGGAGTCTCACTCAGTTGCCCAGACTGGAGTGCAGTGGCTGCTCCCGGCCACCGCAGCCTCGACCTGCTGGGCTCCGGCGATCCTTCCGCCTCAGCCTTCCCAGTAGCCGGAATTACCGGCATGCGCTACCATGCCCGGCTGATTTTTTGATTTATTGTAGAGATGAGGTCTCGCTGCTCAGGCGGGTCTCGAACCCGCGGGCACAGGCAATCCACTCACCTCAGCCTCCCAAAGGCGCAGGATTACAGGCTGAGCCACCGAGCCCGGCTAAACTCTCACATTTTAAAGGGGAAAAAACACGCTGTTACAGATACAGCAAGGCAAAGTTTACTTTTTTCCCGTTCACCCGTGAAGAATCTTTTTTAGCCATTCATTTTCTTCACTCTTTTTTCTCCCCTCAGAGTAGAAACCAAATAGCATTGTTAGAGGCCAAAGGGTAAATCAGTTTCCATTTCATGACTTCCCTTCCTACATCTTAAGTGGGAACAGACATGTCAGCAATAATTCTGGAATTTACACCATCTCAGCTAATGAATCAGCATTTACTTTCACAGGGCTCTGATCTGTAGAAGGTTCCAGGTAGACCAACTCCTTGGAAGGCTTCGGCTTTAGTACTTCTAATACATATCCAACTGCAAAGCAAAGGCACAAAAAAACCTAGCCAACTACTCATTCCTCTCTTCTTCTTCAAATGAACTCTGGGAAACTCATGTGTTTGATGAGCAATTGTAACTATACCGACAGCGTTCTGTTCGTGTGGTATTCTGAGTTGACCAGCTGTGTGACTTGGTCTATGTGAAGTGCTCAGAGATTTCTCTCCCATTTCTTGTCTGTTTTGCAGCCAACATAAAGTTTTGGGTCACCCTCAAAAGAACAATGGAGACTCTTAGGACAACATTACATAACGGTATATGTGTCATAGTCTCTCCTCGACTTGCAATGGGGTTATGTCCCAATAAAATCATCCTAAATTGCAAATTTCATAAGTTAAAAATGTATTCAATGCCCAGATAAACCCATCGTAAAGTTGAAAAATTATAAGTTGAACCATCTTCACTCAGTTACTGTCTTGTAGTCTGTTCAGTCTGCTATATCAAAATACCATAGACGTTCTGACTTAAACAACAGACTGTTTCTCACAGTTCTGGTGGCTGAAATTTCCAAGATCAGGATGATAGCATGGTTGAGTTCTTTACTTCGTGACCCAAACCTTCGCTCCTAAAGGATATGAGTGACTTAAATTAAACATCTGACATGCATTTCTCACACAGTTCTGGAGGCTAGAAAGTTCAAGGTAAAGGTGCTGGCAGATTCAGTTCCTGGTGAGGGCCCTCTTCCTGGCTTGCAGATAGCAGTCTTCTTGCTATGTCCTCACATGGCAGAAAGAGCAAGCTTCAGTCTCTTCTTATAAGAACACTAATCCCATTAGGAAGACCCCATCCTCATCTAAACCTAATAACTTCCTAAAGGTCTCATCTCCAAATATCAACACACTGGAAGTTCAAGTTTCGATATATAAATTTTGGGAAAACATAAACATGCAATTCATTACTTTCCACCCCTGGATCCCCCAAATTCGTGTCCTTCTTATACACTTAACACATTCATTCCATCCTAACAGCCCCAAAAGTCTTCATTTGTTCCATTATCAATTCTGAAGTCCAAAGTCTCATTTAAATACCATCCAGATTAGATATGGTTAAGACTTGAAGTTTGGTTCATCCTGAGGCAAAAATCATTCTCTAGCTATTAACCTGTGAAACCAAATAAGTTATATGCTTCCAAAATATAATGGTGTGACAGGTATACAACAGTCATTCTCATTCTTACTTCTTACAGTCCTGGAGACTGGGAGTCCAAGTTCAAGTTGCCATCAGATTTGGTTTTTGGTGAGGGCTGCCTTCCAGGCTTATAGACAGTCATCTTCTCATTGTGAGTTCACATACTTTTCCTTGGTATATGCATGTGGACAAAGATATTTTTTGCTTTTTTCCTCTTCTTATAAGGGCTAATCCCATCATGGGGGTTCCTACCCTCACTATATCACCTACACCTATTTCCTCACAAAGACCCCAACACCTAATACAGTCGTCACATTGGGGTTAGGTTTTCAGCATATGAATTTTGAGGAGACACAAACATTCAGTCTACAATAGTATGTAACTTTGTCAATAGATATAACATTTTTGTATCTAGTCAACAGCTTTCTGGCCTTCCAAGTACTAAACTGAAATCCTCAATGTTACATATAAAAATGTGCTTCAGTTTAAACATGTGTTACTTGAACTTTGGGGATAAAAATCTGGTTAAAATAGAGGCAGCACCTTCTGTGGTGGCATCCCAGCCAAAACCATTAACTCTTTCAATGGATTAGTGCTGATAAACTTGTAAGCCCCTAAAACAAACCTCTGACTAGTACCTACTTTAAATACAACCAGTGCAATTTTCTGTAGAAAAAAATTCTCCTAAAGATGGAAGACTTGTACTTCCAGGCTTCAGTTCATCCTGTTCCCTCTGTAGAACACTCTCTGATTTCCCCTTCAAGTAGAAAAATATCTGCCTGCACTTAGATCTTAGCTCTCTGTTTAGATACCACCTCTTAGGTGCTCCTTTCTGTATGCCCATGGGCCCTGTTTTACTACCACCATCAAAGTTCCTTGTATTTGGTCATTGGCTTGATTTTCCATCTTTCCAAACTATAAGCTTAAGAAAGCAAGAACATGCCAGGCTCGGTGGCTCAGCCTGTAATCCTGTGCCTTTGGGAGGCTGAGGTGAGTGGATTGCCTGAGCTACGGGTTCGAGACCCACCTGGGCAGCGAGACCTCATCTCTACAATAAATCCAAAAATCAGCTGGGCATGGTAGCACATGCCTGTAATTCTGGCTACTGGGGAGACTGAGGCGGAAGGATCGCCGGAGCCCAGCAGGTCGAGGCTGCGGTGGCTGGGAGCGGCCACTATACTCCAGTCTGGGCGACAGAGTGAGACTCCAACTCAAAAAAAAAAAAAGAAAGATCTAAATTTCTGTATTCAGCACTATATGCAGAGCAATAAGCGTGGTGCTTAGCATATTGTTAGAGCTGGAAGAATGAATAGCTAGGTGAGAAGGTAAGACATGACATAGACAACCAACAAAGGACTTAGATGTGCCTAGAGCAGCCTGCAGTCAAGCATGAAGGACACTTTGGGCCTTTCAGAGAACTTGGCATCTCAGAGAATATGTTCTCCAGATCAGAAAACAGACATGGGCAGAGCAAGAGAGCTAGAAATAAAGGAACACTGTCAGGAGGAGAGAAGTTACAGAGGCACCTCCCAAATCCGGGTAAGAAAGCTTAGAATCATCATGGAGTCCTGTCCTCTCATGACTACCCTCAAGACCCACTACATGACTTATGAAATGAAAATATGGAACCCCTTGTTCAAGAATTGCTTAGAAATTCAAAATGGTGGAATCAGAGTAGTAAAACAAGCTTTTAATATTGGTCCCTTCTAAGCATGGGCCCCTGTGTGACTGCACACGTTTCAAGCCATGAAACCAGACCCACTCCCCTCCATGATAAGGTCTCAGGTACAAAATGGTTCTGTTGCATAATAATGTCTAAGTTCATTTGGTAGTTCTCTCTCTCAAGTATTATGAGTCTCTGGAACTCAAAAGTCTAGAGAATGAGTATGCTTTTATGACTACTAACATAAAGATAGTTATGAACTTGCCAAATGCTAACATCTAAAAGTTAGTACTCAAGTTTTCATAGTTCACATCCTCCCACAAAGATATCTTGGTGCTAAGATGTCCATTCCCAAGTTTATCTTTTAATGATTCTTATTAGAAGTCAACTAAGTGTTTGTTGCTAGAAATTGGGCATATATAGTTTTGGTCTTGTTTTCATTTACTATGAAAATTTGACGATTGCACTGATGCAATACTGCCAAAGCTCCTACCTAAACTTTCAACAAAACACGGCCTTGAATATTTTACCTTTGCTGCATGTGTTGATTTTTTTTTAATTTCCTTCAAAGCTACCAAGATCAACTCAATCTTATTCCTCTGTTGAATTATGTGCTCAATTATGAAATTTTATTTGGACATTACCCTTATAGCACCTTGCATTAATCTGACTTAATAACTACTGTGGTATTTTAAAAATAATTAATTGTTCACATCTAAAAGACATTTGTTAGGCTATGCTAATAGCAATAAAGTAGAAAAAAAAACACTCACAAAAGCAAAATGGAACTAAATGCCAAGATAAATGTTACATTTGGACAATATTCTCACAAAATAGTTGAAAGATGTTAGTGTAAGCACTATATTTTGTATGAATTTACTCATCTTTTCCTGTTATTACATATACTTCAGGACATACAGGAAACATATTACTACTCAAGACTTTGGGCACTGTCAAAACCAAATTTTGATTGTTCTTCCATGATGATGCACAGTTTGGTCTACAGTCTCCAAGTCAAGTAACAAAGTGATTTTTGGCATACAATTGAGTCTCTCAAAAGCAAATAAATACTTTAAGAAATTAGCAAGGGATTCATGGCTAATATTTTAAAATAATTATAGATTCCCAAGGGAAAAATAAATCTGAGCAATAAATTCTTATTGGCCATTTATGAATTGCATGTACCAAAAGCCATTTGGAAAAGGGAATGCAGCCATGTTCTCTCGTTCTTAATGCTTCTGGAATCCTACAATTCCCTGCAGGGTACTACTGATGATTGCACCTTGAGTAGGGGTTGAAAGCTGGAAATCAAATCAGGCTCTCTAGTACACAGGGAAAAAAGGATCTGCTAGCTGCTGCTACTAGAAAACTCTATTATGAGAGGCCTATTATCTTCTCATTTCTCAAAACTTTAATTACATTTAAATTTATAGTTCTATTATCGCATACTTGCACAAAGAAAGTTAATTCTTCAGAAATTGTCTGATAAAAAAGGCACCCATTTGTTAGTTAATCCAGACTCATTGATATATCAGCTGAAGATCTTAGTGATATTAGAAATTCTTTAGTCAATCCCTTTATAGTCTCACAATTTTGATTGTTTTCTAAATATATTTTAATATATCTTTTGTTTTTCAGGAAGACACACATATGCACACTCACATGCACACACAGCATAGTGTTATTGAAACATAAAGAACTTCTACAAAGAAGTCAGGGATCCGTATTAAAAAGATGATAAGCAAATGTTAAACAACAAAGACTGATTGAAGAAACATTATTAAACTGATTCATATGAGACTGGAGTGAAAATATATAATGGTGAGTGGCTCCCATGGTCCTGTTTTACAGATAAAGAAACTGAGATCCAAAGACCTTAGGGACTTTCTTAGGGTCACGTACAAACTTAGGAAATTAGCTAGAATTTGACCGGGTTCTGTTCCTTCCAGGCCTATGCTCTTTCCTGCTGTGGATCTATCATAAAACCACAATGTCCAGATGTTAATTCCACAAATACCAGAATCAAGAGCCTTACGAAGAAATATATGCTTAATGCTTTAATTAGCATCTTAATAATGGTTCTGTGCTTTTAATTTTGGTTTTGTTTAAGAAACAAAGAAAGGAAAATATTTTAAAATACACTTAGGGTAAAACCTAAGATGGGGACCTTCACCCAATCTTTGTTTTGCTTTTTGGTCCAAATTTAATGGAAAGGCAATGACAAAACACACATACACACACACACACACACACACACACACACACACACACACACACACACACACACAAACACCATAAAATTGCTACGTGGTCAAATTTGTTTAAAGTACACAAGATTCAAATCAATTTTTAAAATGGTTGACACTTAATTTTACTCTAAATATTTGAACAAAGACTAAAGACTTTACATATTTAAGTATAATAATCATTTTAAGGAAAACCTTACTCCTCTGTTAATTTATTATTTTGCTAACTGGATTGAGTCTTTTACCCAGAGATTCTTGCTGGAAATTCATGCTCATAATAAGTGGTCTATAAATACTTCTGATTAATTACTTTGTAAGAACACATATCATGTTAAGAATTACATATTAAAAATTATGCAATATGAGCAATAAGTATATCAAAGAAATTATTATCTGATGAAGCTTCGCATTCATTAAAGTTATGTGGACATAGAAGAAAGATAAGAGGAACCAAAGACAGCAAAAATCTGATTGGCATTTCAGCTGAAAGTTAAAGTATACAGGAAGTTAGTTATTTGGTATGGCTGTGTCTACATCAAGAGTTAATGTGAAGTCATTTTGACCCACAGGCTACTAACTAACTAGATGTCCAACAGATTGATCCTGCCAGTAAACCATACTTGACAAACTGTTTAATGGAATCTCAGGTGATAAGCTGTCTGGGTTCATATCCCTGGCCCTTTTCCATGGTAGCTGTTGACAGAGGTCAAGGCATTGACCTTTCTTAGACCCAATTTCTTCATCTGAAAAAAATATTTTTCTTTCTCCTTATAAAGTAAAATATTTGCAACAGTGTCTGACATATACTAAGCACTATAAAAGTTTGCAATTGCTCCAAACCCCCACACAAAGAGGGTTCTGTGGACAAATAAGATGGAGAAACATTCTATATCACCCTCTTAGATATATATAAATCATATTAGACTATTAAAGGTTCTGAGAATTTCTGTAACAAAGTGTTTCAATTTATTTAATTCAGCAGTCTTCAAAATTATTAAAGCAATTTTTAAAATGCTAATCTCAAAAACTTAAAACATATGGAGTAATTCATCATAACAACTCTAAAAAGTTACCATAGCCTTGTCATAACTGATAAAGATTTATCTAGGGGTTGATTTGCTGTTGCCAAGAAAACCCACTACAATAACAAAGTTGTAATAATTAAATATTGGAGAAAAGAAGTGAGCAAAAGAAAAAGGACAAAAAAAAAAAAAGAATATTTCTTAAAAGGATAATAAAAATGAGCCATGTCCACCAATCACTAGTGGTTTCAGATGATATCCTTAACAAATTATCATGAAATCCAATTGGCATAGAAGCTTCTAGGATTCCAGAACATCCTATTAAGATTTCCAGATATAGCAGAGACCCTTTTTTACAAGCCATCATTTTCTAAAATAAAATCATAAATCAATAAAATCAATAATCTTTGGTGGAGAGATCATTTGGGGAAATTATTGGGATTTATGTTGCTTTTGTTTTTACAAATAATTACTTGAGTGTCACTTATGTGACAAGGTGGGAATGTGGTTTTTAATGTAAAAAAATCTTCTAAGCCGGGCTCAGTGGCTCAACCTGTAATCCCATGCCATGGGAGGCTGAGGTAAGTAGATTGCCTGAGCCCGCAGGTTCGAGACCCACCTGGGCAACTTGGCGAGACCTCATCTCTATAATAAATCAAAAAATCAGCTGGGCATGGTAGTGCATGCCTGTAATTCCAGCTACTTGGAAGGCTGAGGCAGAAGGATCACTGGAGCCCAGCAGGTTGAGGCTGCGGTGGCCAGGAGCAGCCACTGCACTCCAGTTTGGGCGACAGAGTGAGACTACAACTCAAAAAAAAAAAAATCTTCTAATTTATTCTTTGTATTTCACATGTAAACACTAATGAATATTTAATTGCCCAAGTATTTCTTCTGCAGATAAAACACTATCCAAATAATGATATTTACTCAAGAGGCTAACGCCATTATGGTGTGCAGAGTCCAATGCCATTAACACTCCTGTTACATTTAACACTTATTTGTAGATAGATAGCAGTCTAACTTAAGGCTGTACCCATCTAAAGTCCTGTTTCTTTTTCTTTTTCTTTTTTTTTGTGTGTGTGTGTCAAGGTCTCACTCTGCCACCCAAACTGAAATGCAGTCACTGCAGCCTCCACCTTCTGGGCTCAAGCCTCAGGCAATCCTTCTGTCTCTGCCAATTATCTGGGACTACAGGAAGCACCACCAAGCCCAGTTAATTGTATATTCTTTGTGTGTGTGTGTGTGTGTGTGTGTGTGTAGAGATGAGATCTCACTATGTTGTCTAGGATGGTCTTGAACTCCTGCCCTCAAACGATCCTCCACCTCAGCATCCCAAAGGGTTGGGATTATAGGCATGAGCTACCATGCTCAGCGCCTGCATTTATTTTAATGTGACTTTTTGCAATCCAAAATTAGATATTTTGTTAAAGATATATTTATTTATGAAATAAACAGATTTTTCCAAACTAATATTGCAGGATTATAGTAATTATATATATTTTCCAAATACCAGAACTTTTATAAATCTATTTTGATAAAGTAACTATCAAGCAACTTGAAGTTGGATTTCAGCTATATATATTTAGAAAGCAGGACTTACTGAGTAGACAGAAAAGTCCCACAGTGGGAGGGGACACGAAGGGGTTGCCCCAATTTCAGCAATACTTTTTAAAGGGAAGTTTTCCAGTACTAGCAGAAGAGTAAGTCTAGGATCTTAACTCCACTTAATAGAACATTTTGTAAGCATTTCTTTCCTAAGAAATAAGGAAACCTAAGAAGCTTTCCAAGGTCAGTTTGGATTTATAAAATATACAGCTCGTTATTAATTACACTTGAAAATGTGTGCAATTGTTGTCAATCACATATCAGTTTGTACATACGCCTGTATATATCATCTGAGCTCTTAGTCACATTTGAAAATTTAGTACAAGATCTATTAAAGAAAAATCTACCAGCAAAAGCTTTAATATTATCTGTGCACTCTACAAAACTATTAAAATGTACCCAGTGGATAACCAAAGTGCACCAACTTTGTTTGCAGATTGGTGAAGAAAAAATTAAATGAACATTTAAAAATTTCAGTTTATTAGACAGAGAAAAGAAAGGACAATATAATCTGTTTCCAGATGATTTCAGAGTGGAGGTAAAAACACCCTGTGCCGGCACAATGACCTCATTGCCAAGCCCCAGAAATATGATATTCTTTTCCAGTCTAAGTATTTATCATTCACTTATAAAGAACTCAGTATTTAAAAATATATAAATACAATGGCAAAGCACTGAATTGACACTTATGATAAAATGCATTTGATTAAGACTTAATAAAGCACTGTGTATAGTGCTAGTGAATAATGCATTGCCAGATAAAGTTGGACACAAAGCAAATACAGTGTCAAAGCTAATCTAGCCAGGCATTATTCAGCCATATTACTCTCTTTATTACTAGATTAAAAAATGCATATTGTGTTTCAGCAGCTTTTTCATTATTTCAACACATAACACAAGTGTTCTTTGAAAAGACCACCTATTTCCAAAAAGAGCTACTGTGGTAAAAAAAACCACAGAGAACCAGGCAATGGGTCTCTTAGTGACGTGGGTTCCCATTATTATAGTTAACAATGTGGTTTGGTTTAAAGCATTACAATTTTCAGAAGCTTACTTTAAAAAAAAAAAAAACACGCCTGCTATGTTTCTCTTTCCTTCGTAAAGCACGAACCTAGAAAATTGGTAAATAACCATGTTTCCTAAAATCTTTTTTTCTAGATTCAGTTAAGGGAAAGAAAAGAATCTTTTCATTTGTCTGTAGCTCAACTTTTCTTAGTTGAATCTTCTCATTTTTTTTTTTCATTTTTTCAGTTTGGTTTTCTTTTTTAAGTTTTTCACTGTCCATTTTTGTGTACATACCCCTATTTTAGACTAGATTTCTCCAAAGTAAGATTTGGAATAAATCTAGTTTTGGGGAAGGGGGTTCCAGGAAGGCAATGGTAAAGTGGAACAGGCAAGTAAAGTCAACTAATGTTGAGTGTGTTAGCAAAAGTTAGTATTATAGATAACTACAGCTTCATTGCAGTTGAGATTTCTGCTATCTAGTGTTAATTTACTCAAGGAAGCAGGGAGTTGGGATATTTATACTCCATTGGTAGAAGGATGTTGTAGTTGAGGAAGTGAGTGGGAAGGGTCATTACTTATTTATTCTCTATTTCTGTTCTATGCTAGCTCCACTTTAATTCCAATGGTCAAAGAAAGTTTTTAGGTCAAGAAACAAACATGGTGGCAGGGGAAACTCAGCCAGTTACATTGACAATGGTAAGATCCAAAGTTGTGTGAATGGAGCACAAAAAATACCTCCTGTAATGCTGATCCATTTCTCTAGACTTTGCAACCTTGGCTTCCAAGGATACTTCTATATCTTCACTTTATCTCACTGCTTTCTTCATGCATGGGAATATCTTGTGTTCCTTCTAGTCATTAAAGACTCATCATTTTTCTAACTTTCCAAGGGTACCCATGGCTCTCTGAATTTGCCCACTTATCACCAAACTTTGAACAGCTCTCTCATCCCCATATAATTCTACTTCTCATTTTCTTCCTTCAGAGGAACTTAAATCTTAAAATTAGAATTCTCAGTAAGTGTCTGTGCATGTCACATTTATGTGGCTCATAAACAGGTCAATTACAAGCAATTTGATTTGCAGTGAACATTTTGTTCTTGGAAGCAATGAGGGAGGCAGAAAAAAAGAAAGAGCTCTGGGCAAAACAATATTACAGTATGTTGGGCTGGATATCAAACAAAATAAGCAAAATATCATTTTGGGGAAAGATAAACTACATTAAACAAGAATGTCGTGGATAAAAGGGGTAGTTTGCATCCTGTGCATGACAGAAAGAAGGTAATTAGCATTCTTAACCCTAAGTCTATCACCATCACCACTGAACAATTCATTCCTGCCTTTCATACATATATAGACACGTAAGTTCATGTATCTATCTAAAGTGGTATTGTATGCAAGTTGTATGCACTACTCATATATCAGGTCAACATACAGTTTAGAGAATTTATACATAAATATCATCTCCTAGTTTTCTCCACCAGTACAACAAACCAAATCCTGTGAGATTTACTCTCTCTCAAAAGTCTCAGCGCACAATGTTCTAAACAACTTCTCTGATAGTTTATCTTTTATGGCTCTATCATTGGGGCTTATACTGCTATTTGATATGGCTAAATAATTTTCCAACTATTTATGGCTCATGTTTGCAAGAAAACTCCTATATCCCCGAAGGCAAGAACTTCTCATGACCCAGATACTTTTTGCCAATCATGATATCTGCAAAATTTAGTCACTACAGCTTCCTTTTCTGGAACCTAGAAGCTTTTTCAAGTATAGCAATGCCCTTGGAACAAATGAGAAGTTGCTACCAGCAAACTGTGCAGTAAAAAAAGTTAGCGAACAGCTGAAAAGGAAGAACATTCCATGCAACAGGTCTCAAGGGCAGAGGGTGGTAGGGTACTGGAGTTGACACCAAGGTCCCAGATAATGTAGGAGATAGGGGACACAAAGAGACCTTTTGCTTTGAGCCAGAGGTGCAAAGTACATTATTCTATACATGAGTGATTATAACTTATTCCAATAATTAGAATCAGATAAAAGACTTTACATGCTGAGTTTACAGTATTAGTTACATAAAGGCCAAATCTCAGCCTTTGGCAGATTTTACTTCCAGAACTTGGTACAATCAGTGATGTTGAATTTCCTTAATTACACTTGGCACGACAACCATCAATTGCTCATTTTCCACTTTAAAACCTTTCTTCTGCCTAAGTGGGGATAAAGATACCCTTCTACCCATCCCTCTAGCTAAAAACCTCTTAATGATCCTTAATTAGAGTAAAAGTTTTTAGGAGCTATAAGAGATAATATAACTGAATTTCACAAGAATCTGTGGATTACACCTTGTATTGCCTAGTTGTAACCACTGTAAGTCAATTCTTCTATAGCATGACAGATCTCTGCAAGGCACTGCATCTTACTTAAGCTAACACATGATTATCCTCCTCAACCAAATGACAACCATTTTGCTTGCTAATCTTTATGCCAATAACTGTTGTCTACTGGAGGAAGAAAAACAGCTGTCCTACTCTACTATTTGGGTGTAAACAGTTATTTAAAGCCATACATTTATTTTTAACTCAAATAAGTAATGCATAAATAAGTACTCATTGTAAACAATATACATTAATAAAGACAGAAATGTGTACAAGAAAAAGCTAAAACTCGAAAAAGGAATGCTTCTATACTGCTGGTGGGAATGCAAACTTGTACAACCTCTTTGGAAGACAGTGTGGCGATTTCTGAAAGAACTAGAAATTGACCTTCCATATGACCCAGCAATTCCCTTATTGGGAATATACCCATAGGAACTCAAATCATTCTACAAAAAAGATACCTGCACACGTTTGTGTGTTGCAGCTCTATTCACAATAGCAAAAACATGGAACCAACTGTGTTGCCCATCGAAGCTGAACTGGATAAAAAAAAATGTGCTGTATATACACAATAGAATATTATACAGCCATAAATAAGGACAAATATATGGATTTTGCAGCAACTTGGATGAATTTGGAGTCAATCATACTCAGTGATTTATCACAGAAACAAGGAATGGAGCTCCATATGTTCTCACTCATAAACGGACCTTGAACAATTATAATGCTATAAGAAAGCAATTGGCAGTAGTGGGAAACTGTCAGGGGAGGGAGGGGTGGGATAGGCTGTTGAGGGAAACTGCTAAGGGAGGGAGAGGAATACCTCATCAACAAGGGTACCTGCATGATCAACGTTTGTATACCTAAACCTGAAGTGTACACCACATCTTTATAATAAAAATTTTTAAAAAGAAAAGAAAGAAAAAGCTAAAACTCTCACTTACCCTCCTTCCTAATATCTCTCTCCTCCTAAGAGGCTCTGAAGCTGGCAAATTGGCATGGCTCTTCCAGATCTGGACTATGCACATATTCATAATTTAGAGGATTGCACATAATCTGAGTCCCATCTTTATTATGCTTTTAAGTTATAAAGTGATTACTAATTATGACATGGGAAACAAACCAAAGATGTCAAATCAAAAAAATTAATCTTCTTCCCCATCAGCTCCCCTCCACGGCCAGTGTAAGTGATATATTCATTCATATTTCCTTCCTTGCTCATAGATTCATAGATACAGCTATATACATACACAGGATTTGACTTTTTAAAATAAATATGAAATAATAACCTCACATTTTTCAGTAATTTAGTCTGCCTTTGAATAATACACACACACACACACACACACACACACACACACACACACACACACAATTTTTAATGGTTATTTTTCCAAGTCAGCAAATACTAACGTATGTAATTGCCTTGAGCAGCTTCATCATAGTCCATAGGGTGAATGTGCCGTAATTGATTCAGTTATTCTCTTACTTAAGATATTCAGATTGTTTCCAGGTTATTGCCATTATACATGAGGTCAGACAATTAAGTTTGCAAACTCACCCTAGAAAAAGTGCTACATACTTCATTGTTGAATATCACTATGGTCACCTTCGAAGTACTCCCTTTGGGTAGCTATGCACTGACACCAGTACCTAGTCCACCCATCAAAGCAGTTTTGGAACTTTTTTTGCGGAATGACCATCAGAGCTGTTATCATATTACCCTTGATGTCATGAATGTCATCAAAATGTCTTCCTTTCAATATTTTCTTTATCTTTGGGTAAAGAAAAAAGTCACTGGAGGCCAGATCTGGGGAGTAGGAAGGTTGTTCCAATACAGTTATTTGTTAGTAGCTAAAACTTCCCTCACAGACAGTGCTGTGTGAGCTGGTGCGTTGTCATGATCTAATAGCTCCTTTGTGATTATTTTTGCACACACCTTTCACATGCCAAGATTTTCAGTTAAGATTTTGTTGATGTTCATTTGGTCTGCTATACTTCTTATAGTCAGTCATCAATTTTTGACACACAATTCAATAAATTTTTGCAATGTTTTCATCAGTTTTGCTTATTACTGGCCATCCTGACCTCTCTTCATCAGTGATGCTTTCACTCCCTTCAGAAAAACATTTTACCCATTTGTACACTGCCATTTTCCTCATGGCATTATCTCCATAAACTTAGTTTATCTCCATAAACTAACATGTCCCTGATTTCACTTCCACTTTTGCCAAGTTTAGTAAGAAATTTAATGTTTCTTCATTGCTCTAATTCAAGCTCTAACATTCTTGCAATGGCACACAAACACATACAGCAACAATAATGAACACCACTCAGCAAGACATCGCCATACATTGACCCAAATACAGCTGTGAGACACTGATATACCAATGTTATGAAACCTTACTGAGTTGTACAATTCTGCACACCTAATTGTCAGGCCCTGTATGACATCAAAAACAGGCACCCTTGTATTTTGATCCTCATATATTGCATTCTGATTTTTGTAGAATTAATTCTCCAAAGTGTGAGTGCTATGCTAATGGGTACTTGTATTGTTTCATTTTACTAAACATTATCTATTACTTCATAATTGCTTGAAACAATTAGTATTCCTTCAAAAAATATATGATGACCATTTCCCTATACCCTACCTATCATGGGATAAAAATCAATATTTTGATTTTTTTCTCAATCTGTGAATGAAGAAGATAATTTCATTACTGTCTTTATTTTAATTTGCTTTAATATTAGAAAGGTTGAGTATATTTTATATGTTTATTGGTCACTTTTGATTTATTTTTCTGTGTATCACATAGACAACATATTTTTAGCTCATTTAAAAAATAAACTTGTAAGAATATTTTCTACACTAAGAATTAACTCTTTACCAAAATGTTACCAATATTTTCCCCACTCTATCACTTGCCTTTTAATTTTATGTTGCCTTTTGTTATGAAAAGTTTTAATTTGCAGTCAAATTTGTTTTAGTCAAATACATTTTTAATCGATTGTTCTTACGTCTTCCCCTGCCCAGAAGTTATATAAATAGTCTAATTTTTGTTTTTATGTCTTAAATTTTTATGTTTTACATTTAGATACTTAATAGATTACAATTTAAATATTAAATAAATTTCTGATATGAGGCAAGACATAGCTTTACTCTCTTTCAAATAGATAGCTAATGCTGTCATATCTATTTATTAAATAAAACATTCTTGTCCCAATTAATTGCAGTGCCTGTCAATATATATTATATTCCCATTCAAACTTGGGTTGATTTCTGAATTCTCTATATTGTTTCACTGATTTGTGTACCAGTGTGGTAAAGCTGTGGTCTTTAGATTAGAGTAGATTTTTTAAAACTTTTAATATCGGGAAAGGCAAATTCTCCCTCTTCTCAGCCATTCTTTTTTGGCAATATTTCCTTAGCTATTTGTGGTGCACATAAGCTTGTCATTATTAATTTAATTCTGTTAATTGAATGGACACTCAATAGATATATATTATCAACATGTAAATATCTGCCGGCTTTTAACTAAACGATAGATAGAAATATAAGTAAGACAGACAGAAAGGCAGAGATAGATTTTGCCTGCAATTATACTATCAAAGAGTAATAAATTATTTAGAGATATAGGTCAGGAATCCAGGAGAGGAACATCCCTAGAAAAGAAAAGGGAGGGCCATCGTCGCTAGTCCTAAAGGACCTAATATGTTAATGCATGCTATATCCCCCTCCCCACCCCCCGCAATGTCTCCTTTAATCCTCTCGACGGACTGTGAACTAGGCTAGGATTACTAAACAAATATTATAGATGGCAAAATTGAGGCTTATAAGAAGTGTTAAGTAACTTGTCCAAAGTTATGCAACTAGTTTGTGGCACTAGTTAGAATTAAACTTGAAGCCGGGCTCAGTGGCTCAGTCTGTAATCCCAGCACTTTGGGAGGCTGAGGCAAGTGGATTGCCTGCGCCCACAGGTCCAAGACCAGCCTGGGCAACTTGACAAGACCTTGTCTCTACAATAAATCAAAAATTAGACAGGCGTGGCAGCACATGCTTGTAGTTTCGGCTACTTGGATGTCTGAAGGGAAAGGATAACCTGAACCCAGCAGGTTGACACTGGTATGAGTGTGCCACTGTATTTCAGCCTGAGTGATGGAGTGACTCCAACAACAACAACAAAAAAGTAAAACTTGATTCTGTCACTTCACTCTGATTTCACCTCCTCCGGAGGTGAAAGATATTATAATATGTTATATTTGTTCATTTTACATTAAAGACTTACAGGAGAAACCACATTTTAGTGAACAGACTAAAATGTAGGCAAAAGTATGAATCAAAACCATGATCACTGGATTTGCTGGTATCCACATATAATCAGGCCAAAGTAACATTCTGAGTATTTAAGGTTATCCATTATATGCTCCAAAACTGTGGTTCTCAACAGGGGCTTTGGGCTGGGGTGGGGGAGTGTCAGGTAATTTGATGAAGTCTCTTGAGTGATTGTGATATTCTTTTTCTTCCCTACTTGGTGGGTAACTACTGCTCTATTAGAAAGAGAGATGAGAAGAAAATGTATTCCAAACAAAACGCTTTTCATAAAACTTGGCAAAAGACACATACATATTGTGTAGTCAATAACAAATGATTTATTAACAACCAGTTTTAATTTGCAAGTTAGCCACTATAGATATTGCTTGGTACATATTTTAGGTTATCTAACATATTCCACTTTGTGGTCTATTACCTTGAATAATTTTCTTTTTCATCATCTCCTAACCCAGTGGTTCTCAAATGTTGACACACATCAGAATCACCTGGAGGACCTGTCAGGACGTGTATTGCTGGGACTCTTTTCCCTTCCCCAAACCCCAGAGTTTCTGATTCAGCATATCTGAGTGGGTAGGTGATTCCTGAGAATTTACTTGTTAGGTTTAAAGTAATGTTGATATTGATGGTCTGAGGACCATATTTTGTAAACTATACATTCCATAAAGGAAAAATATTTCCTTTAAGATGCATGTGCATATATGTGAGATGCATCTCTGAATTCAGCAAGATCCATTTAACGCTTTGACTATATTGACTCCATACACAGGAGTCTGTTTTGAATCATGTTACTGGTGTGAATTTTGCAATATTTTATTGTATTAAAAAGTAGTGATCCGTGTGGACCAAAGTAATCAATAAAAATATTACATTTTCAAACAATGAACCAACAGGCCAATATCTGGGCAACTGGAATTCAAAGGACACTTTGAGTTGTTTGAAGAATAATCTGTTAAAGATCATTGATTCATTCATTCATCTCAGTCTTATTAAGAGCAAATCTATGTAAATCCAATAAGGGATATGTCAGTATTGTGTTAGCCCCTTTAACAGACAGCTAACTTCCTAAAGACATATCAGTTCTCCCTGTTATATACTCTTCATCCTGCCTTCTGTGTTCCCTTCATGAATTACATTGAGCTCTTTTTCTTTGTATTATTGACTTTTAAAAGCATGTTATGTATTCTAGGCATAAGTCCATTCTCAGATACATGATGTTTAAATATTGTCTCTCATTCTGTGGGCCAATTTTCACTTTGTTAATAATGTCCTTTGAAGCCCCCCAATTTTTTTATTTTGGTGAAGTTCAATTTATCCATTTTTTTCTTTTGTTATTTGCATTTTTTTGTGTCATACCTAAGAAATTATTGTATTAGTGCAAAGTCATGAAAATGCATCCTTATATTTTGTTGTAATCTAGTTTTATGGTCTTAGCTCTTACGTTTAAGTCTTTAATTCATGCCAAGTTAATTCTTTTTTTTTTTTTCACCCAGACTGGAGTGCAATGGCACACTCGCGGCCACCGCAGCCTCAACCTGCTGGGCTCCGGCGATCCTTCCACCTCAGCCTTCCAAGCAGCTGGAACTACAGGTGCGCACTACCACGCCCGGCTAATTTTTTTATTTATTGTAGAGATGAGGTCTCGCCAAGTTGCCCAGGCGGGTCTCAAACCCATGAGCTCAGGCAATCCACTCTCCTCAGCCTCCCAAAGCACGGGATTACAGGCTGAGCCACCGAGCCCGGCTTGCCAAATTAATTCTTGTATATGATCTGAGATACATGGTCCAACTTTATTATTTGCTTGCAGACATACAGTTGTCCCAGTAGCATTTGTTAAAAAGACTATCAGATTTGTGCAGTGGCAGTATCGTAGCCAATGAGGTTTATCCTAGGCATGATTATTGCTAATTGAAAATTTTTCCCAATACCCGGCCATGATGACTTGAAATATAGTTGGCATTGGCAATTTTTGACAGTCCCTACAGAGATTGAATATTGTTGGTTAAAAAAAAAAAAAGACTACTATTTTCCCTGTTGAATTGTTTTGGCACTCTTATTGAAAAACAATTGACCATTAATGTGAGAGGTTACCTGGGGACTCCCAGTTTTGTTAGTTGACCTATTCCTATCCTTATGTTGCTTACCGTAAGCTTGAGACTAGGAAGTGTGAGTCCCACAGCTTTGTTTTTCTTTTTCAAGATTGTTTTAGTTATTTTGGATCCATCTAATGTCCTCATAAATTTTAGAATCAGCTTATCCATTTTTGCAAAGCCAGCAGGATTTGTATAGGCATTTCATTGACTCTAAAGAGCTTTTTGAAGGAAAATTTTCTTAAATGCAGCATTCCATGTTTTCCCTGAGTGTGACAAACACACTTGTTTAAGAAATAGTTCCAATTTAATTTTAACTCAAATATAATTCAAATGTCTGTGGCTAAGGGAAAACTAAAAAGATGTCTTTAAAAACTACTTATTTTCCACTTAAAAATTATACATAATACAGTAACAGGGGGAAAAAAAGTAAGAAAAATCATAGTAACCTATAATCCTAACATGATAGAAATAGTTATGTTACAGTTTGGTGCAATTTCTTTCCATCTTTCGTATTGGTCAGCTTTTGCTGTGGTAACAAAGAGATTCCAAATTTCAGTGACTTACAAAATAAAAATAGCATTTTTTTATTTATTTCTCAATCGTGTTATATGTTGGTGGCTATGGGTCAGCTGTGACTCTGCTCAACATATATTCCAGAACCTCAGCCTATAGACCAGCCATCAGAATGAACATGATGATCTCATGGTGAAAAGGAAAAGCAAGAGAACTAGTGGGAAACTAGTGTTGCTTCTTAACACTTCTCCTTGTGGAGTGTGTGTTCACAAGGATCAAGGGCTCCCCCGTTCCTCCTAGAACCAAACTGGCTTCTTCTTTCCCCTTCCTATTACGAACTGAGGCTCAGACGAACAAAATCAGAGGAAAGACAGATACACCAAATGTAACTTTATAAATCCGGTGGTCTAAGCTTGAATAATCAAAGGATGAATATGAAACAAATTTGATAATTTCTCCCACTATGACTCGAATAAACAGACAGTGATGCTTTCTCTCTGGCCACCCAAGATGTATGATTTCCCATAACAGAAACACCAAAGAAACCATTGCCTAGCATGTGTGCCCTTTAAATATGGCATTTTATTTTACAACATGCTGCTGCTCTAATAACAGACATCTATATTGTACATGCCAGCTCAGAATTTTCTAAGAAAATTAAATGAAGAATATTTTCTTGTTGACATGGAGGAATGAAAAACTGATTATAATTCCTCTTTAAAGGCAAAGAACAAGGAAGAAGATAAGAGAATGAATTGCCGTTGACTAGATGCAGACTTGCCAGGGGCAAGTTGTGGCAAATTAACAATCCTCTAAAGGAAGAATATAATTTACTTTTAGGCTGAATTAAGTTTGCTGAAAATTGATGGCATTGTTGAGTAGGCCTTTAGTTAAAGAATAAAACATGAAATTGTTGGTTTTAGTTAAAGAAGAAAATAGGGTGTGTGTTAGCTCAGTTAAGCTGGACCTATGTTTTACAGAATCCCCTTCCTTGTATGATTCTGGGTGTGAGTTAGCTAATCCAGGGCTTCACTAGGCTTGGAAGGTAGATGTGAAGCAGCAGTCATTATTCTCAGAAGGTTGTCATGGTTGGGTGTGGGGAGAGACTATTATCTGTGTCAGAAACTCAGAGGCAGTCATTGGTAGAACTAAAGGCCATTAAAAAAAAAAAGACAGCAGTTTTTAATTAATGGCATTTTAAAAATAGCATCACAGTTCAAACACTGGGGGTTCTATGTAAGCTAGAAATCACCCCAGAAAAGGCATATAAGATGAATTCCCCAGGTTAGCCAAGCTTCCAGATTGTGCCAGAATTGGATGGGATATAAGAAACAGCATGATTTGACCTCTGTGGTTAACAACTTTGCAACCACAGAAACTTATTTTTTACCCTTTGGTATTTAGTTCTTTAAGTCACACACACACAAAGTATTATTTTACTGTAGAAAATTTATCCTATCAAAGAGAATTCTCAGTGAAAGGATATGAACAGAAAAGAAGTGTTAAAATTATGAATAAAGCAGTGTTATTCAAAGGAGAAAGTGCTAGCAAGGAACAGTTCGAAATTTTAAATCTCTGCTAATTTGGAAAGGGTGAGTCACAAGACTGTTGAAGTCCAACTTCCAAACTAATTTCTTGAATTAAAATGATCAATAAGGAAATAACAACTACCGTATTGCAGATATGTTGCTATGATTTCCAAAACAGTTCTATCTTCAGCTCGGCACTAAAAAAAAAAAAAAAAGCCCGCATTGCGATGAAGAAACCTTTTACTGATTCAAGGATTCCTCTATGACTTCAAGGATAGGAGACTAAGAAGTTATTGAGCTAGAAAAATTACTAATGGCCACATTCAATTCTAAGCATTTTCCTCCTCTACAAGAGAGATGCTAAGCAGCCATCAGTGAACTTTCTAAAACACAGTCTGACTTTATGAAAGTTGTGTTTTGTTTTTTAATGATCTCCAATTGCTTTCCTTTGTTCAGGGGAGATTCAGACCCATAGTTTAGTCATAAATCAGTTCTCCCCTCTTCTCCATAAATTCTGATATCTTGAAAGGCCATGGTTTGCCACAAGTTAGGAAGGCCTTACAGCAGATAATTCCCCACCCTAGTTGGGTGGCCTTCATTTTCACAATAAGGAAAGAGAGCTCTATTGTTGACAACGGTTGGCCTGGCTCCTGCCCAGGGCATCTATCAGGGCAGGCAAGAGATGTGCATCTCCAAAATCTCCTGGGATATGTCCCATTCTAGCACCACTGGTTTCAAAAACTAATTATTATATATGTTTGGAGTCCATGCATTTTAATAAACACAGATTCTATCCAATACACAAATGGTCTGAGGTATTAGGTATTACATTCTAGTAAACTGAGTGTAACTTATTAACAGAAAGTTTTAATTTCCAAGAGAACTAAGCCACAGGTTTGGAAATATGCCATCTTTAGAAGAGCAAGAGCATCCATGTAGAAAACAAGTGTTTGTTGTTCCTACCAAAGATACTAATCTTTTTTTCTGGTTCTCCTTGGAGACTGTTCCTTGTCCACATTCAGTTCATATAATTAAGAGGGAGTTAAGCCTTCTCCACTACCCTGCTTCAGAGACGGGCATAGACCCATACCTATCTAATCAATCGTGGTAAAAAAAAAAACGCAAAACTGGGGTTGATTCAGTAATAGCCACTTGGTTCAGGGCTGCAAGAGTGAGTTCTGAGATGTTTATTAGAACTAGTAGAAAAAAAAAATTTAGGCTTCAGCTACTGTGAGAGAATGTGAATCCAACAGAAGTTGCCAAGCTTTTATCTATAAGGGACCAGATAGTGAATATTTCCGGCTTTGCGGCCCATAAAAATCTCTGTCAGAACTACTCAACTCGGCTGTTGTAATGAGAAAATAGCCACAGACAACATGTAAACACGTGAGCGTGGCCGTGTTCCAATAAAACTTTATTGATGGATACTGAAATCTGAATTCCATTTAATTTTCATTTATCTCAAAATTTTATTTTTAAAAAAATTTTTTTAACCATTCAAAACTGTAAAAGCTGCCTGGGCACAGTGACTGACACCTGTAATCTCAGCATTTAGGAAAGCTGAAGTAAGAGGATCATTTGTGGTCAGGAGTTCAAGACCAGCCTGAGCAAGAAAGCGAGATCCCCCCATCTCTACAAAAAATACAAAACAAATTAACTGGGCATGGTAGGACACTTCTGTAGTCTTGGCTACTTAGGAGGCTAAGGCAAGAGGATCACTTGATCCTAGGAGTTTGAGCCTGTGGTGAGCCAGGATTATGCCATTGTACTCCAGTCTGGATAACAAAGTAAAATCTTGTCTAAAAAAACAGACAAAAAACCGAAAAACCTAAAAATGCAAAAGTAATTCTTTGGAAGCCTGGATTTGGCCAGAGGGTTATAATTTGTTGAAGAAATGTTTAAAGAAAAAGCAGCAAAAAATACAAAGCTTCTGATCTCAAGGGACTTACATTCTAGTGGAGTAGATCACCAGTAAACAATTAAAAGGGGATATGTTTGAAGGTAGAGTCAGTAGATTTGCAAATAAAATAGATGTGGAGAATCAGAGCACAAGAGAAAGGGAGAGAAGGAGAGAGAAATAGACAGACAGAAGGGGTGGGAGAGTCAAGCAAAAATCCAAGATTTTTTTGCTCTGAGTAACCAGGCTCAGAGAAATATTAATTTTTAAGATGAGAACATAGGCAATGATGAGCTTTGGGTGAAATTTATAGTTCTTTTTGGGCATGTTATGCTTGTGATGTCTGTTCAATTTCCAGGCAGAAATACTGAATAAACAAGTACATGGATGAGTCTGGAACATAGGAAGAGGAAGGGGCTGGATTCCTCAGCATGTAAATCATATTTAAAGTTGACATCACTTAAAGAGTAAGTGGAACCAGCAAAGGAGAGTAATAAAAAGTAGCTAATAAAGTAGGAAAAAACAAGAGTGAAGAAGGCCTAAGGCCAAGGAACAAGATGTTTCAGAAAGGAAGATGTGAGCATTGTGTCAAATGTTGTTGCAGCATTGTGTCAGGAAACGGACTGCTAGATTTGGCAAGATGGAATTCCTCATCAACTTAACCAGTGTGTTTTGCAGTGGACTGGAGAGCACCAGAGAGAATAGTTGTAAGGAATTGGAAAAATAATAGAGATGAGTCTTTTGAGGAATTTTGCTTAAAGGCCTGGGGCAGCAGCTGAAGAGGGGACATGGAAGTAAGGATTTTTAACATCTATTTAGTTTTTAAGATGGGAGATATTAGAATCAGGAGAAGAAACCAAACAAAAAAATGGCTAAGGCAGAAGCACACTCACTGAGTGAGAGGGCCAGGAATCCAGGGAAAGTCTATGAGAAAAAATGTAAGTGGGTAGATTTAGTAGTTTGAGGACAAAATTCACCTGTGATACCATCTATGTTTTCAGGGAAGAGTTGAAAATAAATAGATTAGGCTTGAGGTTAACGATTGAGAAAGGTGTAAAGTGATTGTCTTAGTGATGGGGGGGCGGGGGTAAGGGTTCAACTGGAGAAATATGGAGAGACTCTCTAGCAGGCTGAGGGCCCACTTGAGATGACAGTGTGGTTGTAACCTTTTCCTCAGTCATGTTCAGCTGCCTAGAAGTAGGTGGAGAGTAGGCAGAAAAAAGGTTTTAACTAGTGCTGGATGTTTTCTAGGTGATTGAGGGTCCAGGAAATCGAGGGTGCGTGCTCTGGAGAGATCATCACAATAGCTTGTGAACTCCATGTCAGTGAAGTGTGACTATTAGGAGGAGGATGAATGGTGAAAAGTGTTAAGGTCAAGTGTGAAGATCTGTGTGGGGTTAATGGCTTACTGGATTCAAAGAATGAGCTGTGAAGACAAGAAGTGGCAGTCAATGAGCAGGAAGTTCTACACAGGTACTACGGAACTGGTGCAGATACTGTAATGGCAAAATCAAGAAGAGTGTGATTGCATAGCAAGTGATGCAGGCAAGGATGCGTAGAGAAGATAATTGAAGGAGAGAAGGTCAAGTAACTGAGGGGCTCAGTGATGGATGGGTCAGTCAAAAACCCTCATTATTTGCTGAAGCCACCAAGAATTAGGTAATAGCCGTGGGGGGGGGGG
>NW_007092582.1:128323-145717 GCF_000164805.1 Carlito syrichta
GGGGGGGGGGGGGGGGGGTCTTGCTGAAATGTTTTATAGCTGAGAGGGAGTAACCAGGAGAAAAATAGGTTAACTTTAGGTGGTATAACCTGAGGATATGTAAATAAACATATGGATGTTGACTTTTTTCTTTTCAGAAGAATAGAAACAATGGTCTGGAAATTATTTTGAGGAGCAAGGAGTGCCTGAATCCTTGACCTTCTCTCACTTAATGTTTGCTTCTGCCCCATCCATTGTTTTTTCTTGTCTTCTGAATCTAATAAACAGACTCCCCCCAAGAAAAAATCCACCTTCCTTTTCTCTAGAACCTGTGGTATGTGGGAGAAATGAACAGATCCAGAAGAGAAGGCTGCAAGATCCTTCAGGGAGAATCAGGCCTCACTGCAGGAAAGTGAAGGAAAGGATTGTTGTTCAGAGGAGTTAAAACTAGTGACCAAGAGGCCTCAGTTGCTCCCAGACAGTTCCAATCATTTATGAAACAGTTAAAGATGAACATGCATGGTCTAGAAGACACTGACATTTTTGTAAAGCAGATTTTTTAAAGGGTCTCTTTCAAATATCTCCTGACCAAATAAAAAAGTGTTATAGAGAAAACAATAAAATAGCATCATTGATCACCGAACATCATTTTGGCCATCTTGAGCAATCATCTTCTGCCTGAGTTTCTGCATATGCTTGACACTGAAGTAACAACATCTGCCCTTTCATCCCTCTATTCCACGTAGATACTGGGAGGAAGATTGGGTAGGTTGATAATGTCCCTTGAATTCTTTAGAAACCCAAAGAGAGGACTATGGGCATCCTGAAGAGTGGAAACTCAAAATACATGCCAGGTACAGCTTCTATTATTTTCCAGGGCTCTTCAGCTGCTATAACTTTTTTCCAGCTGGCAGATTCCCAGTACCCTGACTCTTTTCTGCTCCACCTCTTGGATCGATCCTTTTCTTATGATTCCCCAGGACCCGATTAACTCCCCAAGTTCACTTTTTATGGAGAGTGCTGGAATGTTCCATAATTAGTTTTCTCAAATAAAACCAAAGCATATAAACACATAGTGAAAATAGGAGAGGAAGGGCTTGGGTAGCCAGTTTTCCAGGGGCTCTTTCCCCTCATTGAGTCCTCTGAGTTTTCTGAGGACTCCTCCCCTTGCCCTATGTCCTCAAAACATTAGGAAATTCTTCAGAAGTCTAGCAACACTTCCAAATGCTCTAATAAGAGCCACTGCTGCAGTGGGCTCCCTGCTATGGTCCTTCTAGTGTGTCCATCTGAAATTCAGTGATAAAAGAAACAATTAAGAGACAGACTAGTCAGCTTCACTGGTAAGAAATGGCATCAATATATCTGTAACTTAGTGTAGGCAGAACACATAAAAATGCAATGCGAGTCTCCAATCTTCCTCACCAGGATGGCACACGGATTAATCAAATCAAACCAGGAAAAGTGCTTCAACCACTCTAGAGGAAGAAATCAGCCATTCTTGGAGTAAAACATATTTTTCTTCTATTCATCTACTTAAAAAATATAAATGGCTTACACCAACCTCCAGGAAAATAATTTACCACACTACTAATACTAATCCTTTACATTTATATAGTGCTTTACACTCTCAAGAAGCTTTCACATATATTATCTCCTATGATATTAGATCCTGGGACTAAAAATATGGTTCCAAAAATGAAACAACTTTTTTTTCCCCAACTGGCTCATACTTGGATATACTCATTTCCCTCCTAATGTCATGAACTTGAATCATAAGATCCTTTACCTGTGGACATTAAACTTACACTATTAACTCATAAAGAAAATTCATGACTCTTGTTTACTTAGCAAGAAACTAATGTGGCCAAGTGGGAAATAAAGGTGAATTAAAAAAAAAAAAAAAAGGAGGAGGTGTTAAAGAATGTGATTTGTCCTTTGTTAACATTTTCAGCTAAACGGAGTTTAAGGCAACTCAGTATCTATTTTGTGTAAACTTCTCACTACCTTTAAAAACTTAATAGCATGATTGTATGCACAATTTCTCCATATTCTGGCTAACTGCCACAGGACTGAAATCTTTCGTCTCTTCTAAAACACTGTAAACATCATTAAAATGCCAAAACCTATAAAGCACTTTTATGAAGTAATTTGCAAATTTTATGGACTTAACAAGGCCACAGCAAATTTTGTCCTGAACTACCAGCTACTGTATTCCCATTCACTTCATTCATTCATTTGCTCTTTCAGTTATCCATTTGTTGCTTAATCTATGTGGAGTTCTATATGTGAAGGGTCACATGCTTAAACCCTAAACCTGTGTGGATATTAGATCAGGAAATAACAAGAAGTAGATTTAGAAAGTAATAAGGAAGGAAAGAACATGTAAATGTCAGTACCTCTACTTTTTAAATGTAAAAATGCTAAGGAAGAAAAAAATGCAGCAAGGTGGTGATAAAGAGCATAAGTGATTCAAAAATATGTGTTTGTAGATGCATCTCTGCGAAAGCCCCTTAGAACTGAAAAGTGAGGAAGTATGTTGTTACTGCCAAAAGATAGTTGCTAATAAATAGTAATTATAATAACAGTAATAGAAACCATGGACTTATCGCATAAGTAAAGGTATAAAATGGTTCAAACTTAATGTGACAAATGTTTTGAGCATTAAAAGATTCACATAGTCTGGCTTAATGTTATAGTAACTGAAAATCTTTTCTAGGGAAATAGTCAGAATTTTGAACAATGACTTATTATAAATATGTTTATCACAGTGTCAGCAATAAAGCAAAATTAATTCATTTAAAATATTTGACTTCCAGCAAGATGGCAATGGGGCAGGTTGGTCTGTCAGACCCTCCATGAAAGCAAGTGTTCATAAAGACTCTCACTCTCCCCTGATGTCTGCTGCTCTCACTGCTGCCAGTCTGCTCTTCAGCCAGCAGTACAGGCCTGCGGGCTGGCAGACAGCAGCCCCATACACTGCTCTGACGCTGCTGCCAGCCCCTCCGCCCCAGGGTGACCCTTGGCTCCCCGCCCCATGGAACTCCTCCCACACTGCACTGCTGATGCGGTTGATGCCACTGCCACCATCCCCCCCCCCGGCCTGGGCAGCCCTTGGCTCCCACCCTGTGGAGCTTGGGGCTCCCCTACCTGCTGCACCACCCCACCCAACCCTAGTTGAGCCAACCAGTGCTATGCTGACCTGCAGCACCTAGCTGTCTTGCACTCTGCCTCCCCCAGGTCAGCTCCTGGCCACAGCGAAACCAGAGATCAGCTGGAGCCCTGAGACCAGGCAGAGACCTGCATTGCCCTGCCCAGCTCTGCCCAGTTCTGCCTAACCTCCAACTTGGGATCCAAGGTAATACTATCAAAATGGGAGAGACAGAAGCCCCTCCCCAATGCTAGATCGAACACAGATCAGATCTGAGTGGCAGACTTGACAGGCAGCAAGCCAAATGACCCCAGATCTGATCCACCCTCCATAGCAGGCCTGGGGTAACTGACCCTAGCTGTGAGTGACTCTACCAGCCTGCAATGAGAGCTAGAGATCAGAGCTGAAAGGACGTTGGACTTAGAGGAACACTCTCAGAGCATGCTTGGTTCCCTTGTTTAAATTTTTATTCTTTGCCTGTTTTACTCATCATTTTTTCCCCTCTTTTATCTCTTCTTACTGTTATTGATAACATTTTCACACTTGCTTTGCTTTTGCTAGTTTACTGATTTTTTTATTCCTTAGACCTCATGTTTGTGTAGGGGAACAGTACATAAATAAGGAAGTTGGTTAGCTTGTGTGTCTTATGATTGTACGTTATAGTTTTTCTTTTTTCTTACTCTTATCTGTCTTTGTGTCTCTTTTCATTTGTTAGTCAGTACGTCTGTCTGTTTTCCCTCGTACTCTTCTCTCTCTTCACCTTCCTCTTCCCCCCTCCCCACCCTGTTCCATTCTTTTCTTTTTCCTTACCTCATTTTTCTTTCAGGGAGCAAACCTATACCCCCACTGCACGGACAGATTGTAAGGCAATGGGAAGCAGGTTCCAGGGTATCCATACACCTCTCGGTGGATCCTGGGATCAGCAGATAGATTTTAAACCACAGCTCCCCCCTCAATTAATTCTCAAAACTGAAAAAGTATATCCCCCAACCTACAGTCCAGCTTCAGAACTGAACAAAGCCAGAGCATTCACATAAGAAAGAATAGAAGATTGAGCAAATAGAAGTAAAAACAACCCCACCACACCTGAGCAACAGAATTAGAGAAGATGGGGAAAAAAGGAAAAGTGGGGAGGAAAATCTACACAAATGAAGAAAAACCAAAAGAAGAATATAGGTCTCAAACAGACCCCTGGGAGGTCAGACACTGAGAAAACAGACTTTGGAACGCAAAAAATGAAGAGCCCCCCAGAATGACTGGTCATATACTACAGACCCAGGCATCAAGACATTAATAGAGAGAATAAAAAGAGTTGAGGAGGGACAAGAGGAAAAGAGGAAGGAGTTGATAACTGAGATAACAGCAGTAAAGAATACTGTGATTAAAATAAATAACAAACTAATAAGCATGGAAAGCATAATTAGCTAAGCAGAAGAATCTCAGAGCTTGAAGAACAAAATATAGAACTAACCCAAACTGTCAAAAACATAGAAAAGAAGCTCAAAAAGACAGAACAAAACCTTCAAGAGATGAGTGATTACTTCAAGAGACCAAACCTAAGAGTAATTGGACTTCCTGAGGCAAAAAGAGAGACAGAGACCACCCTGGAACAAACATTCCATGAAATTATTCAAGGAAACTTCCCACATCTCATCAGTGCTGAGACCATTCAAACACAGGAGATTCAGAGAACCTCTGCAAAACAACAAATGAGAAGACAAACTCTTAGACACATAGTAAATCGCCTAAACAAAGTAAGTATAAGATATCCTAAAGGCAGCAAGAAGAAAAGGTCAGACTACCTACCAGGAAAGACTAGTTAGAATAGCAGCAGACACTTCAGGCTAGGAGAGCTTGGAGCCGAATCTTCAAAGTTCTCAAAGATAAACAATTTTAACCAAGAATAACCTACCCAGCCAAGCTAAGCTTCATCAGTGAGGGAGAATTAAAATCTTTCCCAGACATCCAATCCCTAAGAACTCATGTTGTCTCCAGACTACCTCTACAAAAAACACTTAAGAAAGTATTAAACACAGAAGAAAAGGAAAAAAGAATGACAATGTTCTTCACAAGAGTACAGGAAAAAAAATTGAAAACACCCATGAATCAACTTAAAACCAAAAGAAAGGCAACAAACGGGAACAACAGCTCTATAAGAAACTCATGACAAGGATAAACCCTCACATTTCAATAATTAGGCTGAACATGAATGGACTAAATACATCACTGAAAAGACATAGACTGGCAAAATGGATAAACTATCATGAGGCAACAATATGTTGTCTCCAAGAGACTCATGTCACTAAAAAGGACACTCACAGATTCAAAGTAAGAGAATGGGAAGCAAAATTTCAGGCAAATGAACCAACAAAGAAAGTAGGAGTTATGATTGTAATTTCAGACAAAATACCCTTATGCTATCAAAAATTAAAAAGGATACAGAAGGTCACTACATAATAATAAGAGGTTCAATCCATCAACAAGAAATATCCAACCTAAACATATATGCACCCAACATAGGAGCAACAAATTTCATAATGCAGCTTCTAGGCAAACTTAAAAAAGATATTTACTCTAACACTATCATAGCTAGGGACTTTGATACCCCACTCACAACCCTAGACAGATCATCAGGACAAAAAATCAGTAAGTAGATTCAGAACTTCAATCTGACTCTTGACCAAATGGACTTAATTGATACCTATAGAACACACCACCCAACAACCACAGAATATACATTCTACTCATCACCGCATGGAACTTACTCTAAGATTGACCACATCCTTGGCCATAAATCAAGCATAAACAAATTTCATAAGAGAGAAATTTTGCCATGCACCTTCTCAGACTACAGTGGAATAAAAATAACTATCAGCTAGGCTCGGTGGCTCAGCCTGTAATCCCATGCCTTTGGGAGGCTGAGGTGAGTGGATTGCCTGAGCCCATGGGTTTGAGACCCACCTGGGCAAGCAAGACCTCATCTCTACAATAAATCAAAAAAATTAGCCAGGCATGTTAGCGCACGCCTGTAATTCCGGCTACTTGGAAGGCTGAGGCGGAAGGATTGCCGGAGCCCAGCAGGTCGAGGCTGTGGTGGCCGGGAGTGGCCATTGCACTCCAGTCTGGGTGACAGAGTACGACTCCAACTCAAAAAACAAACAAACAAACAAAAAACTATCAAAACCAACAAGTTTCCCCCTAAACCCACAAAGACATGGACACTAAACAGCATGATACTAAACAATTCGTGGGTCAACATGAAAATCAAAACAGAGATTAAAAGATACCTGGAAACAAATGAAAATGAAGAAACATCTTACCAAAATCTCTGAGATGCCATGAAAACAGTAGTAAGAGGGGAATTCATATATCTACAAACACACATGAAGAAGATAGAAAGATCACAAGTTAACAGCCTAACAAGTCACCTAAGGAAGCTGAAAAAGGAAAATCATCAAAACCCTAACTTCAGCAGAAGAATCCAGATCACCAAAATAAAAACCCAAATCCAGGACATAGAAGACAAAAAAAAAATTAAAAAAATCAATGAAACAAAAAGCTGGTTCTTTGAAAGGATAAACAAGATTGATGGTCCCCTAGCTAGACTGACCAAGAAAAAGCCCAAATAAACATAATCAGAAATACAAAAGATGAAGTCACATCTGACCCTGAAGAAACACAAAATATTATCAGAGACTACTATGTACACTTGTATGGAAACAAACTTGAAAACCCAAAGGAAATGGAGGACTTTCTGACATCGCATAACCTCCCTAGTTTGAAGCAAGAAGAAATTGAAACCCTAAATAGACCAATTACAATCCAGGAAATTGACTATGTCATAAGAATACTACCTACAAAAAAAAAAAGCCCTAGACCCGAAGACTTTCCAGCAGAATTCTACAAGACATACAAGGAGGAATTAATACCAATCCTATTGAAAGTATTTTGGGCAATTGAAATGAGGGAGCTTTCCCCAGATCATTTTATGAAGTTAACATCATATTGATAACCCAAGTCAGGTAAAGACCCAACAAAGAAAGAGAACTACAAGTCAATATCTTTGACGAACATAGATGCTAAAATTCTCAACAAGATCCTAGCAAACTGGATTCAGCAACACATCTCAAAGATCATCCATCACGACCAAGTAGGCTTCATCTCCAGGATGCAAGACTGGTTCAACTTCATAAGACCATAAACATAATTAAATACATCAACAGATGCAACAATAAAAACCACATGATTAGAAAAAGCTTTTGATAAAATCCAGCATGATTTCTTGATAAAAATCCTCGAACATCTATGCATAGGAGGAACATACCTCAAAATAGTAGGAGCCATCTATGAGAAACCCACAGCCAGCATACTTCTAAACAGACATAAATTGGAACCATTTCCCTTGAAAACTAGAATAAGACAAGGATGCCTATTCTCATTCCTCCTGTTCAGCATAGTTTTGGAAGTCCTAGCTAGAGCAATCAGAGAAGAGAAGGCGATCAGGGTATCCAAATAGGAAAAGAGGAAGTCAAGTTATCTCTCTTTGCAGATAATATGATTGTATATCTTGAAACCCCAGAGAATCTGTCAAAAAAAATGCTTGCACTGATAAAGGACTTTGGAAAGTCTCAGGGTATAAAATAAATGTGCAAAAGACAATCACATTTCTATATACTAATAACAAACAAACAGAAACCCAAATAAAAAGCACAAATCTATTCACAATAGGCACACATGCAAAATATGAACTACCTTGGCATCTGCCTAACCAGAGATGTGAAAGACCTTTACAATGAAAACTAAAAAACACTACTCAAATAAATCAAAGATGACACAAACATGTGAAAAAATATTCCATGTTCATGGATTGGTAGAATGAACATTGTTAAGATGTCCTTTCTACCTAAGGCAATCTACAGATTTAACACAATACCCATCAAATTACCTGCAATATTCTCCTCAGACCTAGAAAAACAATACAGGTATTCATATGGAAATATAGACAAAACAATCCTCAGCAAAAAAAAGCTGGAGGCATCACACTCCCTGACTTTAAACTTTATTATAAAGCTACAATAATCAAAATAGCCTGGTATTGGTACAAGAACAGACACATAGACCAATGGAATAGAATTGAGATTCCAGAAGCAAAACCTCAATTTCTCAACCAACTCTTCTTTGACAAAACCTCTACTACCCACTACTAGGGAGAGGAGAACCTATTCAGTAGATGGTGCTGGGAAAACTGGCTGACCACATGCAGAAGATTGAAACAGGACCCCTACCTATCCCCATACACAAAAATTAACTCTAAATGGATCAGAGACCAAATGTAAAACCTCAAACTGTAAGAACCTTAAAAAATGCAAGAGACACTCTTATGGAAGTTGGAACTGGCAACCAATTTCTGATTAAAACCCAAAGTGTCCATGCCACAAGAGATAAAATAGCCAAAGAAACCATCAAGAGAGCAGGGAGACAGCCCACAGACTGGGAGAATATTTGCCAACTCCATGTCTGACAAAGGCCTAACATCAAGGATCTACAAGGAACTCAAACATGCTGAAAAGAAAAAAACAGTCCCATTACAAAGTGGGCAAAAGATCTGAATAGACACTTCTCAAAAGAAGGCATACAAGCAGCCAACAGATACATGAAAAAATATTCAGCCTCACTAGTCATCAAGTAGATGTAAATTAAAACTACACTGAGATACCACCTAACTCCAGTCAGAATGGTCATCGTCAATAACAAAAAATAACAGATGCTGGAGAGGATGTGTAGAAAAGGGAACACTTCTACATTGTTGGTGGGAGTGTAAACTAGTACAGCCTCTGTGGAAATCAGTGTGGCAATTCCTAAACGTTCTAGAAATTGACCTTCCATTTGACCCCACAATCCCCCTACTGGGAATATAACCAAAAAAACTCAAATCACTCTATAAAAAAGAACACACACATGTTTATTGCAGCATTGTTCACAATAGCAAGAACATGGAACCAACCGTGCTGCCCATCAAAAGAGGACTGGATAAAAAATGTGATACATATCCACAATGGAATATTATGCAGCCATAAGGAACAAAATCATGAACTTTGCAGCAACCTGGATGGAATTAGAGTTTATAATACTGAGTGATCTCTCACAGAAACAAAGAGCTGAATATCACATGTTCTCACTCATAAGTGGATCTTGAACAACTACTGTAATACTATAAGAAAAGGACTGACAGTAGCAGGAAACTGCTGGGGAGTGGGGTGGCAGGGAGGTGGGATTGACAGTAGTGATATCTGCCTGGGGAAGGGGGTACACCTCATCAACAAGGGTACCTGCACAATGAATATTTGTATACCTAACACTGAATTATATCCCACAATATTAAAATGAAAATTTCAAAAAAATAAAATATTCTATTGTAAAGGAATATTTACACAAATGGAGTCCCTTCATGTAAGGGAAACACATGCAGTCATCGAAAAAATTGCCAATAAATTTTAATGACATTAGGAAATGTTGATGATAAAATGGTAAGAAAAGCACACGGAACACAAAATTTTATATAGTCAGTACCAAAAAAAGCACATGAAGTATGTATATGTGTGCACACACACACACACAGAATAAATGTCAAAATATTAACTTTGATTATTTCTAAGTGGTAAGATTACAAATTATTGTTATTCTCTTTAAGTGTTTAATAGCTTTCATGCTGAATATGTATTGCTTTTATAATCATGGAAAATTGTTACTTCATGACATAATATTTCTCTTTTATAACATATTCTGCCCTCAAAATTTTCCTAAAGGCACTTAGTATATGCTTTTTAACAAACAAACGCCTTCCCCTCACCCTTTATTCTTCAGCCCTCCTGGAGAAGTTCTCTGTCTCTTCTTCACGCTTCATCATTGTGTTGCTTTCCTCTGCAATTATGAGTCTAAGCCAATCATGGGCCTCGATTCCCTTGCCCTGTTACCAGAGCTGAATGCAGAACTGGGCAAGTTTAAGTCAGTTTAGAACAAGAAGACATGAGGAGCTTACTCAGGGTACCTGGGAAAGTGAAGTCAGTCATTCTTCACAATGGACAGAGAGAACATTGCTGGCAGCCAACCTGTGAGTGGAGAGAAACCAGCCTCATGTTCAAGATGATGATGGAGACAGCAGAGCTGGTACTAACACCCCTGAGATAATTTTTGAGCAAAGGAATTAAAGAACGCTGAAGTCTAATCTAACTTTGGTTTTCCTGTCCTACACAATAATACCTTTCCTTATATGTAAACCAATTGAGTTGGAAATTCTTCTCTTTGCTGGTGGATATACAGCATAAGTTATTTTCTAACGTTAAGTGTCTTTAGACTACTGAGCAAATGAAGAGAATAAAACACAATTATTATAGAATTTACCTTTTACCTTTTACCACTTTATTTTTCATTACATCTGCATGAAAATTAAATGCCCATCAGAGTAATTTACTTCTCTCCCCTTGTATATCTCAGTTTTTTTTTCAAAATTTTTTCATGAAAAATTTCAAACATGCAGAAAAGCTGAAAGAATTTTACAATGAGTCCATCTAGAGTCTACAATTAACATTTTACTATACTTGCTTTAGTATTATTTATTGATCCTCTATCTACTCATAAGTCGATTTTAATTTTGTTCCACCTCCTCACCATCATCAAAGACATACTTCAAATTCTACTGACTTAATTGGGTATTCTATTGCCATTTAACTTTCCTTGTGTTTGTGTCTCTTTTCTTCTGCTAGAAGACAAAATATTAAAGGAAGAGATGCTCTCTTATGGATGTGAGTATTGCTTGCAGAGCCTCACATTCAATGTGAATGTCTGTTGTCAGTAAATATGTGTAAAGATGTGTAAAGATGATTTGAGTTCTTCTGAGTATATTCCCGGGGGCGGGGGTTAGGGGGTCATATGGAAGGTCAATTTTTAGATCTTTTGGGAATTGCCACACTGTTTTCCACAGAGGTTGTACTAGTTTACACTCCCACTAACAGTGTGGAAGTGTTCCCTGGTCACAAGCTTTGGTTACCATCTCTCAACCTTTAAGGTCACAAGGACTTTCTAAATAATGAAAGTTATGTCTAACTAGATTTGGGTTTTTCTTAAAACATCATGTCTGTGTTTTGGGTAATTCCTTTTTGTTTCTGTGATTTACTATACTGGAAGTTCCCCATTCCAAACCACAAGGTGGTCAGGTCTGAAATGTCTAGTAAGTCAGGTGAAGGTCATATATGGATAAGAAAGATGCCTGACTGCTTACCCCATTTGAATTTAGACTTGTCTAAGAAAACTTGCCTAACTACTTCTAAACTATGTTAACTATGCCTGCCTTACCACAATCCCCTCCTCAGGCTTGGTTAACTTGCTAGAATGGCTCACAGAACTCAAAGAAACACTTATGTTTATTGGGTTATTATATAGGATATTACAAAAAAATACAAATGAAGAGATGGTTAGGTGAGGTGCGAGAAAACACTGATTTTCTATTCCCTCCCTGTGTATGCCACCCTCAAGGAACCTCCAAATGTTCAGCTATCTGAAAAATCCAGTCCTTTGGGATTTTTATAGAAGCTTCATTGCATAGACATAATTAAATCATTGGTCATTGGTGAGCAACTCCAACCCTCTACTCTCCCCGGAGGTTGGGGAATGGGGTTGAAGCGTCCTAACCCTCTAATTTGCCTTGGTCTTTCCTGTGACTAACTCCCACCCTGAAGTTACCTACCCAGGGGTTGTCAGCGCCCCAACCCTCCGATCTCATTAACATACAAAGAGACACTTATCACTTTGGAGATTCCAAGAATTTTCAGAGATGCGTGCCAGGAAATAGGAAAAAAGATAAAATATATATTTCACAACATCACAATATGTATAACTAAAATGAACTTCTGTCATTGGAATATATTGGATTTTGGTGATTCATTGCATTTTCATGGTGAAATAAAGATCCAAATTGTATTTCACTGAACTATAAACTCTAAATATACCATTTGTTATAATTTTCCTGGTAATATTTTCTGCTTCAAATTCTAAAAATACATCATTTTTTTCTATGAAACTGAACCAGGCAGCAAACAAATTTATATGGCAAATGTCTCTTTAACAAGGGATATAAATACTAAATCACGAATAAAAAGAAACTTCTTAGTTTTTTTTTATAGTCTACATCTGCAAATTAAATTATTATTTAAGATATTATTCCATTGAGGTTATCATTAAAAAGTCAAAGAACAACAGATATTGGCTTGATTGCAGAGAAAAATGAACAATCGTTCACTGTTGGTGAGACTGTATGCTCATTAAACTTCAATGGAAAACAATACAGAAATTTCTTTAAAAACTAAAAATTGAGTTACCATTCAACTCTGCAATGCCACTACTAGAGATCTACCTAAAGAAAATCATTATATAAGAAAGATACCTGTACTCACATGCTCATTTTAGCACTATTCACAATAGAAAAATTACAGAACCAACCTGCCCACTAATGAATGACTACATAAAGAAAATGTGGATGGAATACTTTGAAGCTATAAAAAGAATGAAATCATGCACTTTGCTACAACATTGGATGGAGCTAGAGATTATCATCCTGAGTGAACTGACTCAGAAACAGAAAACTAAGCACTTCATGTCCTCATGTATATGCAGGAGCTAAACAGCCACAAAAATGGAAATAAGCGACACTGGGGACAGTAAAATGGCGGGAGGCAAGGAGAGAGGTTAGGGTTCAGAAATTATCTATTGGGTATAATGTTCACTACCTAGGGAAGGGGCCATCTGAGACCCAATCCTCACAACTACCCAATATGTCCATGTAACAAATATGTACTTGTACCTCCTGATTCTAAAAGAAAAAAGGAAATAAAAGAGAAAAAAATTATTTCCTCGAAAACATCTTCATGTGAAGAACTAGTGTTAATACTTTCACTTCAGTCCAGCTGAATAAACTAAACAAAGCTAGACAGCTGGACTTAAAGTCTAAGAAACTTAAACATATCATGGAGTTTTGCTATTGATTAAATATGTAAAGGAGTAAGGACCCTCTACTAGGGGCCTGTGCCCCCCAAAACATGGAACTAACGGAAAATTCCAGACACCTAGCTATCCTTGAGAAGTAAGTAAGCAACTAGATAAGTAAAAAGGTAATATAGCCTAAAACAATAGCCAAAGAAGTTAGAATCATGGGATGTTTGGTTCTCTAGAGAAACCCTAAAGATAACATCTTAACATATGTCTCTGAGTGGTTTTTAGAAACCTGGACTCCCTTCCTCTGCCAAAAAAAAAAAAAAAGAAAAAAGGATCTGCTGACATGTAGAGCTCAGTAAGGGGGGGCCTAGGAACCAAACTCTGATTACCACACTTTATCATAATTTTTTTTCCTGAGGGGCCTGGATAAAATCACACCCATGAGCTGGAACTAATATTCTTTTCTGTTGACTCCCAATTTTTAAATAAATGTTCTCTCCCCTAACCAACTGGAAATCAGAAAATCCTTGAATCTACCTATGTTCTGTAAGTCCTTGCTTCCGGATATCTCACCCTGTTAGGCCTAAACCTAGGTGTAACCTCTATGTATTGGTTTACAATTTTGTATGGAACTTGTTTCCCAAAATTTACCCTACCTTTCAACACCCTAACTTGCAAGCCATAAGGGAGGTCAGGATTTTAGCTTTAGCTGCCTGGTCCTCCACACTTGGCACCCTCCAAGAAGATGGCTCACATTTTCCCATTGCTATACTGATGTCAGTGTTTGGCTTTGCTGCCCCAGGAAAGTGGACCCCAGTATAGTTTAACAAACTCAAGAATTATCTTGTTATCTCTTCTTCCATCATCCTGAAGTAATTTCTCTAAAGCATTTTCTCCAAGTTGTAGTCAAGCTAGTGTGTGTGTGTATGTGTGTGTGTGTGTGTGTGTGTGTGTGTGTGTGTGTGTTTTGAGGGGATTAAAATTTGAAATAATTGTGCAAGTTTCTGGGTTTATAGAAAATTAATGCAGCTTCTTATTTTAAAAGTTTACCTTAACATATAATCACCAGGCCACAAAGTTTTATGAGTTTGTGTTCTGGGGTCTAGAAAATGGGTTTGTCATTTTACCTGGGTGTTTTATTCAAGATTAAACATTTATGTTTTTAAGTGTGAATATCTTTCCCTCCAACATTTATAAAAGAATAAATCAAACAATAAGCCCCATTGCTATAACTTGAACGTGTCCCTGAAAGTTCACATGTTGAATATTTGATCTCCAATAGAGTAGTGTTGAGAGGTGGCCTCATGAATATTGTTTAGGTCATGGGGGCACTGCCCTCATAAATGGATTAATGTCCTTATCTCTAGAAGATTTGTTATCATGCGAGAAGGTTTGCCCCTGTCACGTGCTCTCTCTCTGTTTTGCCCTTCCACTACAAAATGATGCAGCAACAAAGTCCTTGTCAAATGGCAGCACATTAATATTCAACCTCCCAGTGTCTAGGATTGTGAGAAATAAATGTTTATTATAAATTACCCAGTCAGTGATATTTTGTTAGAGCAGCAAAGTATGGACTAAGACACCCAAGAAAGAGAAGAGACAATAAAGGTAAACTTAAAACAATCTATATTTGAAGATTCTTGCAAAACTGTAAAAATGTCTGTGACTATATCAAAGTTATTTGCTGTTAGAAAATACAATTATTAGAGATTCCATGACTCAATCATCTCATTAATAAAAATACACACTCCTAAAACTAGCCAAGCTCAAACCAGGAATATTGCTAAAAGCTACTAGACTGAAATCAATTGATGGAAAAAGAAAATATATAAAAGGACAATAACCTAAGCCACATTCTGCCTTGGAGAAACCATCTCTCCATAAGCCCACATTTGGGAAGAAGCCCAAGATGCTAAATTGGAGTCAGAAAAATATGTTTCTGCCCATAACAATTGTTAGGAAGCATTTTATTCATCAGGATAACCCAAAGGTGAAATATTCTTATCCTTGCCTTCATTAATTATGTCCCTACTATGTAGATCATTTGGTGAAAATTAAATTCTGCCATCTGTCTTTCAATGTATTAACCATAAAAAGAGTATGGTTATGCTGATTTTCTTCTGAAGAATTATCAAATCAGTCACACCTATGACTATTTGCTAGTAAATGAATACTTAAAATGAGTACACCTAGTCTTTGTATCAAAATTTATAAGTATTTTTCAAAAGATCATACCATTCCATTTTACCTGTATGTGGACATTTGAGATATTATGTTAAAATTTAAGTAACATCAATTTGAAGAGGAAAATGTTTATTTCCTTGTTTTAAAATCATGTTTTTGAGAAATCTTACATTATTTTTTTCTGAGTCACAAGACATATTTCCACTTAAAAATTTTTTTAAAAACAGAAGAAAAGGCAACTAATAGGTAACAATGAAGTGGAATGATAATTTCAAAACAAAGAAAGGAGGCCAAATGCAGACAAAACCGTGTTACTGCAAAGTAGTCAACCACAAGCATGTGTTATGGAGACTAATAATTATGTTATGGATTTTAAAACTTAAAACTTGAAAAACAGAATTTACTTCAGAATAGCAAACCCTGAAATCTACGTAGTTTTCTTTCCAGGGTCTTAATTTTAATTTATAGTACTGTTTCAATGTTCTTTTTTTAAAAGGCAGCATTTTTACCTGCACGTCTAAAAACACATGTTTAAAACAAATAGAATGCAAATCGAATATACAGAACTCAACACTATCAGCAATAATTTATTTGTATTTTAGTATGTGTACAGACCGAAAGGAAAAAGTACTGAGTAAACCATACTTGCGCAAATATTTTCCATGAAGCTCCAAGGAGCATTACAAGATTTTCTTCTCTCTTCTCTCTTAAGACATTTATTCAGCACCTACTGAGCTCTAGACGCTGAACTAGAGAAGGAAGACATGAATCTGACATAGTTTCTATCCTCCAGGAAATCACAGATGAAGGCAACACACATTTCGATAAATTACATGTCTCAAGATCCTTCAAAGGACTATCTTTTGGCTTAAAATGCCATCTGCTTTTTGGAAACTCTTGGCTGATTTAGTGGAATCAGATGTCTTCTTGAATTCCAACTCCCCTTAACAACATACAAATGGCCTAAATTGTTTCTATTCTTTTTATCTTCTGATCAAGCAAAAGCATGTCAGCTGTGGGTAATCCATCACCAACTATACAAAACTCCCACAATTGTATTTAAATTCCATTGTCTATTGGGAGCTCACAATTCTTATCCTCCTTAAGATTCAAAATAGAGCCAAAGTCCATTGTTAAAGTCATTTTTCAGAAACAGTATTCTTGGCTATCACAATTTGACAAGTTTTATTACTTCAAGTTGGTTACTTGCTTATCATTACCTTTTGCTGTTCTTAAACTTAATACATTAATGCTTTTTTTGTAAAAAATAAATAAATAAATAAAAGAGTTCAGGTTTACCCCAGTGAAAGGAGGGGAGATTTCCCCAGCCCTTTCTTTATACAGCTCTTGCACATTTGTTTTGAACACATCAGTGGTTCAAAATCATCACAGACAGTTATTATCAAGAGTATATTTAAAACTATACACAAAGTATAATTTGATTTGAATCAGAAGTAGTCATGGGATATATTTTAGAAGTCATTCAAATAGCAACCATTCAGTGACCACCTGTAATTCCCAAGAAGAATATGAAAAAACTGCATATTATCAGGAGATTGAAGGAAATTATAATCTTGTATCCTTTGAATGGCAGAGACCCATTCAGTCTATCTCAAAAGAGAAGATGCAAAGTTAAAACTTAACTTTCTTCATTAAAAAAAAATAATAGCTAAAGAACAAAACCATTCCCTAAGAACTTATGCTGCCACCAAACCATCTCTACATGAAACACTTAAGAAAGTACTAAACACAGAAGAAAAGGAAAAAAGAACAACATTCTTCACAAGAGTACAGGGAAAAGAATAAAATATACATGAACCAACCCCAAAACCAAAAGAAAGACAAAAAAAAAAAAAAAAAAAACCAAGTGGAAGAACAACAACTCTATAAGAACTCTATGATAGAGACAAACTCTCACATTTCAATAATTAGCCTGAATGTGAATGGACTAAACACACCACTGAAAAGACATAGAATGACAAAATGGATAAAATATCACCAGGCAACAATATACTGCCTTCAAGAGACCAATCTCACTAGAAAGGACATACACAGACTCAAAGTAAGAGGATGGGAAACAAATTTTCAGGCGAATG
>NW_007092582.1:146131-146871 GCF_000164805.1 Carlito syrichta
CCATGCACCTTCTCGGACCACAGTGGAATAAAAATAAACATTGACACCAACAAGGTCCCATCAAAACCCACAAAGACATGGACACTAAACAGCATGATGCTAAACAACTCCTGGGTCAATGATGAAATCAAAACAGAGATCAAAAGTTACCTGAAAACAAATGAAAATGAAGAAATATCTTACCAAAATCTCTGGGATGCCTTGAAAGCTGTAGTAAGAAGGGAATTTATATCCCTACAAACACACATGAAGAAAATGGAAGGAACACAAATTAACAACCTAACAAGCCACCTAAAGAAGTTGGAAAAGCAAGAACACAAAAACCCTAATTTCAGCAGAAGAATCCAGATCACCAAAATAAAAGCCCAAATCCAGGACATAGAAGACAAAAAGATAATACAGAAATTCAATGAAACAAAAAGCTGGTTCTTCGAAAGGATAAACAAGATCGATAGTCCCATAGCTAGACTGACCAAGATAAAATGAGAAAAAAACCAAATAAGTACAATCAGAAACACAAAAGATGAAGTCACATCTGACCCTGAAGAAATACAAAATATCAATAGAGACTACTACATACACTTGTATGGAAACAAACTTGAAAACCTTAAGGAAATGGAGGACTTTCTGACATCTGCACAACCTACCTAGGTTGGAAAAAGAAGAAATTGAGACCCTAATAGACCAATAACAATCAAGGAATCACTACATAATAGGAAAACTTCCTACAAAAAAGCCCT